>NC_090725.1:247629238-247689238 GCF_036898095.1 Palaemon carinicauda | reverse complement strand
GGTTCTAACAAAATCAATCAATCAATCTTTGAACTTGACTACGGTAAACCTCATAGTATCTTTGTTTTCACACAGGATCCAGAAATGTTCCAGCATTCTATGGGTGGGTATCCCTGGTTAGGTTGAAAGTATAATCCAGATATCCAGGGATCACTCATTCCTATTGTCTCTTCGTCGATCATTGTATGAACTTCAGGAATACTCGATTACAGCAGGAAACTTATAAATTAAGGGAAATGCTGATCAATGTACTGTATAATCAGTTGCTGTCAATAAGCGATGTATCTTGTGGAACCTTTTGCAGAATCATAAAATTAATGTTTAACGTTATTTGGTTATCCCGTTGAAGTCACCCCAAATGATGTTGAAGAGGAATCTACTTAAGTAAGTTAGTAAAGCCTTGGGGAATCCACGGGTTTTACTAGGAGAGGTGGCTTTGTTAAGCATTACTCAAACTTCTGAAATCTTCTATGGATGTTTTGGGCTGGAGAGCATGTTTACTGGATGTAACTCGTGATTCAGGGTCTTGTATGTCAGGGCAACCTCTGGTTATTCCTTCTATTGAAGAATACCGCTACACTCCCTAATTTTAGGGCCGTGTAGGTCAAGACAACTTCTGGTTAGTCAAGTTTTTGACGAACGCAGCTACCTTCCTAAATTGCAGGGTCGAAAACGTCAGGACAACATCTGATTAATTTTTTGTTAGGGGAATCAATGGCGCCACAATCCTGAATTACCCCAAGCTCTTCCTTTGCGTTCATTTTACTCGAATTATTCTGTTTCTAGACCCTCTGTAATGAGACGGAAGATACATGAGCATCAGACTCAAACTGGGTTAAATTAGAAGCTAAGAATCAAAGGATTATGTCTCTGTCCCCGAGTATCTGTCAGGCATACTCTGTGTTTATGGTCTCGCAGTAAAAGGATTAAAGCAAGGAACTGCCACGGGATATCCATGAGTGTGTTTACTCCCCAACAAAACTGTATATAGAATAATCGACAATAACGAATAACGAAGAGGAATAAATTTTTACTAAAAAGGAGAAAGGTAAGAATAGGGATGGAAATTAAGAATAGTAAATTGGTTTGGATACTCGTATTCGAAATGTGTGTTTTCCTTTTTGTCACTTCAGTATTACTTATTTCATTTGGTGTTTTTTTATTGCAGTATATTCATTATTTTGTTTCTGTTGTCGTTATTTTGGCCAGGCCCCCCCCCCCCTTATTTTTTTTTTTTAATTTGCGTTTGTATGACATCTTAAATAAATGTTTGTTTTGGATTTCCTAAAGATCAATTATTGTATTGAAATCTAACAACCAAAACTTAACATCGATTCTAATAATTTTTCATTTTGTCTTATCAGTGTGTTCTGAAATAACAGTTTTTTTTAAAGATTTAATGGAATTTTTTAGCCAATTTTCATCAAATAACCACTGAATCAACCTTTGTGCTTTATTGCGGAGAGCTAAACAATTAGGCTAAAGGAGCTTCGTCTGTCCCTGTTAATTTTTTCCCCTTTTGTTTAAGCCCTTTGAAGCAAAATTCAGGACTAATAACGAAATTAAAGACTTCATTTTCAATTAAGGACAATAGAAATATTTTTATAAAAATATACTAACAATTGGAGATGACAGAGAAAAAAATAGTTTGGATTTTTCTTTTCTTATGGATGTGATCAATTAGGTTTATTTTTCATCGTTATAATTTTCTCAACATTTGACGCACTTCTTTCTTCTGTTAGAATCAGAATACAGCAGTAAAAAATGTGAGCTCTAGCGAGATATTTGTGCTTTTCAGCGAATAATGAATTCAGAGAGATAGCTTTTATATCAATGACAAAAAATAATTATATTTCGTAGTTCCTCTTTGTCAGTAGATTATTTGGGATTTTTTTTTATGAAACTTTTACGAGAATTGTATAATTGTTGGCATCTTTTCATATTTTGTTTTCCTCAATATTTATTGTTGCTTTCAATAATAATCTGACAGCTTTCCAGTCGCGCGCGCGCGCGCGAGTGTGTGCGTGTGTATGTGTGAATCGCTCTGGTACACATCGTGAATTGTAGTATTGCTGCCATATTAATATATTTTCTCGAAAAATAGTGAAAGTAAAATTATAGATATATTTCCTTCTCATTCTAGCATAGAGGGAAATCAGAGATTTTTCCCCTACGAAGCCATATATTTTATTTTATTTTTTATATTTCAGTTATATATATGCTACTTTCCTCTTCCCATGCTTTGATAAACATATCTGGTTCCTCTTCTAGTTTTTCTTAGTTGATAAAGATAAAATAACAGGTATGTCTTTCAATATATTTCGATCTTTTTGTATGCTAATTTCAAAAAGCAGAGGTGCAGAGATACACATATCCGCAAGTCACTCCATTCTTATATCATTATAAAAGGATTTTTATCTTCAGAGATTTAATTGTTATCTTATTCTTAACTTCTAGAATTTTAATGTCGTGTACAAAAGGACATCAGCTCATGTAAGTCATCACTCAAGCATGAATAATTCCTTGCTTTGTTCGTCAAATACCAATTCACAGCAAGTGATTCATCCACAGATGGTATCCGTTAACAAATGGATAGATTGGCTGCCATTATTTGAGCAATTGCACTTTCCGGACAAAGCCATCAATTGTCGTTTCTCACTTTGCTATTGAGGTTATTTTTCTTTCTTTTTTTCGGTTTTTTCCGGGATGATTTACTAATGTTGTTTGCGATCGTGTGCTGTTTGCATCGTGTTTTGTGAAATAGTTATTGCCTTCGCCAAAATTGAAGATTTGGCGAAGGGTATGTATACACCCCTGTCTGTTTCGTATATTTGTTAGTTTATCCATTTGTTTATTTGTTTGTGCGCAACTTTACATCGAAACTACTATACCGATTTAAACCAAACTTGGTAGTCATGTTGAGTATGACCCAAGGAAGAATCTCTAACGTTTTGGATAAAATACATCAAAGTACAATTACACAGTACTACTTTGAAAATAGTCGCAATGTTAAGTAAATGGCAAATATTTTGTTAGTTAATATTTTTTTTTTTAACAGCATTATGCTGAGGTCACACCGAAACCGGTAATATTACGGATTATCCAGAATTATCAAGGATTACCCCGGATCGTCTTTACCACGATCCGGGGTGGTCCGGGTCGATACGGGAAGAAAAGACAATCAACGATAAAATGGTGTTTTATTTGAGAGAGAGAGAGAGAGAGAGAGAGAGAGAGAGAGAGAGAGAGAGAGAGAGAGAGAGAGAGAGAGAGTAATTTTCCTGCACGGGATACTTATGCACTTGTAGTCTGAAAAGCTTAAGATACATATATATATATATATATATATATATGTATATATATATATATATATATATATATATATGTGTGTGTGTATGTATATATATATATATATATATATATATATATATATATATATATACATATGAGAGTATTTTTCTTGCACAAGTGTCATTTATATACTTGTAGTCTGACAAGCTTAAGATGGTGATACATTTCATCAATTGTCATTTCATCACATGACATTTCCCCTCCCGACAATTAGCCACTTGTCACATAACCACTCTTGTTTTCATCAGAAAGACATTCCAGCATTAGTTAGTTAAACACCTCGACAGTTAATCATTGTTCATTTCATCATAGGACACTTAATCAAATACTCACTCTTTTCTATCCATTGTACAATTAAGGAAATGCTTTCTCTTCCATGAACATTTTCAAACAGAAGAATAGTATCCATTGTACAAGATGGAAGAAGACAAGTGTGATTTTGAAAAAAAAAAAAAAAAAAAAAAAAAAAAAAAGACACCAAAGGCAATGACATATTGTGCTTCAAGAAATTCTAATACTACAAATATAAAGAAAATAAATACAAATCTATCCATTGGCAATGCAGACAATACCAGTGAAAAAAAAGTATAGAACATCCATCACTACATTAGGAAATTGTGTTATTTCACTTGCACGGAATACAAATGCGGCGGAAGGTTGGCATTATGGCCTGCAATCAATATTCCAGTGCAGCCAGACAACATTATGGACATTTTTGGACGGGACACTTAAAAGCATTGCTCTCATCAAGTTGATTCAATGAAAGGAATTACCGACGCAGCTTTGCCACCAGTTAAAAATTACTTATCTGTTAAGAAATATACACCAAAATGGTTAATTAGTTCGGCCAATCAAGTATTATCACATGTCTTAAAGCAGTTCAATATTCTGCATGCACGTTAATAAACTACGAATTGCAATTATAATTTTTAGTTAGTAAATTTACTTAAGTTTATAGTACTTGTCAAATTTTCCTTTTGTGTACGATCTTTTAATAATATTTTCCAAACAAAAATCCCTTGTATATCCTTGACAGAACATTCACACATAAGATATTATTTTATTGATGTAAAAATCTCCTAAAACTAGTATCATATATGAAAAACTGCAAGGTTGTCACGCAATGACTGTTAACCAACAGGTAATTGGTCGGTGAATTTTTCTCATCTTCATTGCGTGTGAAGGGTAACGTGCTAGTTATGATGTTTACACATAAGTATGGTAATATGAATTTTAGAATGAAAATTCATAATTATATTTTTTGTTTTTTAGTACTTTATTCTTCGAATAGTATATTGTAGAACATACAATCTATTGAGGTAAAAGTGATGAAAAGTCGTGATAGTGAAAAGTGTTGATGATAAAAAGTCGAGTGATGAAATAATGAGTGATGGATTCGGATGATATCAGACGAATGATCAAATATGGCATGATAATTTGTCGGTTGATTAAAGGACGAGTAATGAAATGTCACCTAACTCTTAGTATATATATACATATATATATATATATATATATATGTATATATATATATGTATATATATATATATATATATATATATATATATATATATATATATATATATATATGAGAGAGAGAGAGAGAGAGAGAGAGAGAGAGAGAGAGAGAGAGAGAGAGAGAGAGAGAGAGAGAGAAGCATGGGTTATATTTGCTAATATGCATTAACTATATATATGTGTGTATAAATATATATATATATATGTATATATATGTATATATACTGTATATATATAAATATACTCTATATATATATATATATATATATATATATATATATACATGTATACAAACATTTATGAGAGAGAGAGAGAGAGAGAGAGAGAGAGAGAGAGAGAGAGAGAGAGAGAGAGAGAAAGAGAGAGAGAGAGAAAGAGAGAGAGAGAGAGAGAGAGAGAAAGAGAGAGAGAGAGAGAGAGAGAGAGAGAGAGAGAGAGAGAGAGAGAGAGAGAGAGAGAGAGTTTATTATATGCACTAACACTAAAACCTAAGTCACAGATAAATGAATTTCAAAATAACAAAATAACAAATATTCAAACAATAAACACAACAGGATTAAAAATTATTACCTATCAGTAAATAAAGCTGATAAATATTACTAGGTATTAGAGGTAAAAATTGCAAGATACTGAACATACAAAATTATATGATAAGAAGGAAACGAATGGTGTTTTGTTTTTTATTTACGGTATTTCTTTTTATTACGTGTATGTGTGTGCGTGGTTGTAAGTTACATAATCTTTATTTGTCAGTTGCTGTGATGTATTACCTCTTTTATTTTATTATTTTGTTTATACTATTCTTTTAGTCATTCTTTAATTTCTACATATATAGTACTACGTTCCCTTTTATTTTGTTCTTTGTTAGGTATTTATTTTTATCCTATTTGTTAGCATTGCTTTCATTTTTTCATATTGTATGTAAAATTTCAAACACAATTTGAGAAAAAATCCTCAGTATTTAAAATTTCTGTATTTCTTATTATTTACTATTATTTGTTGGTCCTAGAATCACTCACATGCCGCAGACGTCGAGGTTCATCCTGGATGTTTTTCACATGCAAAATCATCCGGGGTAACATCGAGGTTAATCAAGGACTTTCCAAAATTGTAAAGGACTATCAAGAAGTGTCATGGAGCCCCTAGATTTTTCCTAGGATTGGCTCGGATCAGGTTGTAGACTGTTCTGGATAATCCGGGAGATCAGTGTGACCTTAGCATTACGAAAAAACTACAAAACCAATTTCAACGAAACTTGGCAGACATGTGCTGTATGACCCAAAAATAAATCCATTAGATTTTGAAGAAAATACACCAAAGTCCAGGTACGCAGTGGAGTGAAGAAAAAAGGCATGCTCTATAATGCGTACCCCCTCTAGTTTTTATCTGAATTCCTTGAAGTATTCATTGAATTTAGGAGGGTTAATGTTTATGTCAGAGTAAAATTTTTACTACGGAATTTCTCTGCTTAAAGAATAAAGGACATCAGATTCAAGTGTTTGCCTGTTATTAGGAATATATCGTAGAAAATGAAACGAAGATGAGTGGGTTGAGAATACCTGCCAGTGAATTTTGAATAACATGAATCCTGCTTAAAGATATTATGTAGATCTTTCAGTAAATGTAACACCAACAAGGTATTGTCATTCCTAGTAAGGATTCCTATATAATACCTATATTCCTTGATAAAGAATACGTTTCTGTGGAATTTTCCAAGATGTGTAGCTGCCCTAAAATCGGTAAAAAGGACACTGAATTGCATATCATGAAAACCAGGAAAGAAGATGTTATAGGCATAATGAAAATAACAACATATTCAGAATATATATATATATATATATATATATATATATATATATATATATATATACATATATATATATATACATATATATATATATATATATATATATATATATATTTTTTTTTTTTATCTCGAAGAGTTTATCAATATTGAAGAATTAAAAAAAAATCTTAGTGATTCATTGACCTCCACGATACAGGTGTTCTATTAAGTCCAATTATCAATTTAGTAGCATTTATTGATTATAAATTATTAGAATATCTAGTGATGTTTCTTTCTCCCGTCTTAGGCTCTGTTTTCTTTTTCCTTATAAAAAGTTCACTTCAGCCTTGAAATGAACAATAAGATAATGATAATGCTAAATCACAGATTAGTCCGTTTTGATGTCACTTTATTTGCTAAAGTGCTTGTTGATGACTTGCTGGAATTTGTGGGTAATACCTTAAGTCCTTCTGGCACCATCACCAACCATTATTATTGAACTTGGCTTATCCTCTTTTGAAAAGTGAAAGTTTAGTTCTAATGGAAATTTGGATGAACGTGTATTTGGTATAGCTATGGACAATCCTTTATCCCTTTTTTATCAAATATAAATGTTTTTAAGACTACGTTGATCCTTTCAGTTTGATCCTCTTAAGTTGTTTGTTGTTGCGTCCATGTTTTGGGAATTTTACAGAAAAATATTCCCCTTGAGAGTTGCCTTACTATTATTACTATTTCATTGATTCTTTCCGTAAAAATTACTTTAGAAAAAGAAGTAAATAATAGTAACATCTACTTTCAGAAAAGTAAATGACAGTATCCCTTTCCTAAAGTTTACTCTAGAATGATAAGTAAATAGCTACTTATCTTTCCTAGACCTCTTGATTGTTAGATAAGCCAACAAGTTTAATTCACCCAAACTCGAAAAGCTTAATAATAACTTTATCATGTTTACATTTCTATTCAGTGCGGGAAAGAACAAGAGAGAGACAGAGAGAAAAGGACCAATTGCTTTACAGTGTATTAGCGTGTATGAAGTACACTTGCATTACATAGCTCCCTCCCCCAAAATGTTCGTGAATACACTGTGTACAGCCGATACTCTTGGGTGAGTACCTTGTGTACTGACTGTTCGAATGGTACTGACTAACCCTCGCAAGCAAGATGCAATCTTGCTCTTTCAACATGCTGAATTGCTAGGTTTTGTGGAATTCTCCACTGTGATGGAAATATACTGTCAAATACGTCACACTATGATTCTAGGGACACGTCACGTATAGCAGAGTTCAGTGATCGCGCCCTCCAATTTATTATAACACTCATAGTACTCTTAAAAAGTTCATTCAAATCACTATATAAAACACATATTTTGCAGACAAGGATTAGGACATATACAGTATATATATATATATATATATATATATATATATATATATATATATATAATTTATATATATATATATATATATATATATATATACATATATATAAATGTGTATATATAATATACACAGGTTTTAGGTGATCATGGGAGGGTGGATAACAAGGAAAGGGTGGGTGTAAGGTGGTGTGTAAGCGGTGGCTTGCAAGTGTAGGAGTGCATAAAGACTAGTTCTGATGTTTAAATCTTTCGATATGTGTTGCATTGCTGGGGGTTTGTAAGTTTGGTGGCAGGGAGATTGTCCTAAGAAGATGCAGACGGAAAAATTCAGCACGGACGACAAACGGGTTGCCCTACACCATTTCAGCTGCTGAGACACCCAGGGCGTCCTTAGGAGTGGTTCTTAATCCAATGAGGACCCAGGGAAATTGAATAAACCAGTTAGAGTGATTGCACCAGGACATCAAAGCTGCTTTGAGAGTGCCATGAAAGTGTTCAGCCATTCCGTTGGCTGCAGGGTTGTAAGTGTTTGTCTAATATAGGGTGATGCCTAGGAGATTCACTAATGATGTCGACAATTGAGAGGTGACAATGGTACCCCTATCAAAAGTGATATACTCAGAGGTACCAATTCTCGCTATACACCCTGAGAACAAGGCGGATGTACATGAGGCAGATGTTGCAGCTTGCATGGGGATGGCTTCAGGCTAACTAGTTGAGCGTTTAATTACAGCAAACGTGTAATTGCGTCCTTGGGATATGGGTAGGGGACGTACGCTGACGTGAATGTGGAAAAAAGGACAATGAAGTTGAGAAAAGGTGCCCACTTCTGAATCAGAGTGTCGATGTACTTTTGAAGTTTGAAATGAAGTACAGGCGCGGACCAAATCCTTAGTTTCTTAAGTAATTCTTGCCTCATGAACTTCGTCTTCAGTAGCTGTACAGTATATCGGCGCAAGGGAAAGGCTATCGATTAAATCGAACATCTGTTGGTGAATGGGGCCAGGTATCCACGGACATGGCCTACCAGGACTGATGTCACAGAGGAGGATGGCATTAGTCATCGAGAATGACGTCTTCCCAATGGAGGGATTTGCAAGATTTCTTCCAGGCTTGGTAATCTGGATTTTTTCGTTGGGCATCTGCCAAGGTGTTGTAATCCAATCCCAGGTGAATGACAGCAATTTGTTTAGTGACAGGGCATTGGCAACGGGATCCATTTCGCAGGGGCATGTTGTATTCAGCCACGGTGGAAAGATGTCGACTTTAACGGATAGACCAGGCATTGGACTTTCAAGTGAAGGTGTGCACTAGGGGCATGTAGTCCGTGTGAATGACGAAATGCATACCCTCTAAGAATGGGTGAAAGTGACAGACAGTCAAATGCACCACCAGCAATTTGTGATTGAAGGTATAGTAGCTGGATTCTGCCTTGGATAGTTATCTACTGAAATAGACCAGTTGCTATGGCAAGCCGTTCACCACCTGCTCGAGTACTGCGCCATTAGCGATGTCACTGGCATAGGTGGAGAGGAGAAGGGCATGTGACATGGGAAAAGTGAGAGCATGAACAGTTGATAGGGCATTCTTTGCATTACAGAAGCCCGCTTCCTGAAGGTGGCCACACATTCGGTTTTTTGGCTTGTCCATGAGGGTGGCAAGAGTGGCAATGACGGTTGGCAAGAACTGTTGATAATGGTTTACTATGATAAAAAATTCTTGCAGTGCTTTTATGGTTGGGGCATGGGGAAGATCTGAACAGCTGATTTCAGGGAGGGGGTGAACTGCTTCAGGAGTTAGGCAGTGCCCTAAGAACGATACTTCGTTGGTGCCAAAGATACACTTGTTGTATTGGACTACAAGGTAGTTCTATTGTAGGTGGTTGAGAATGATATGTAGTGGATGGAGGTATCCCTCTTGGAGGAAAAGACACAAATATGTCATCCACATAACATATGCAGAAGGGGAGGTCCCCTAAGATGCCATCAATAAGGCATTGAAAAGTGGCCCAAGAAACACAAAATCAAAAACAGTAGTAATTGAAAAGGGTATGGGACGAAAGAGGTTAGTAATGGCAGTCTTAGGGATGTCTTTTTGGTTCATTGGAACCTGATAATACCCCTTCAAGAGAAGAGGTCGAGAGTGGAGAATACCTTCGCTTTGTGCAAGTAGGAGGTAACATCGGCGATGTTTGGGATGGGGCTGTAATTCGGTTCTCTCTGCATGTTCAGATGCTTGTAATCCAAACAATTTTGCTGAGAATAAACCTTCAACAGGACGATGTTTAAGGGTGATGACCATGAGCTCGAGGCAATTTGACAAAGTCTTATTTCATCCATTTTAGCAAACGTTCATTTAGCACCTGCCAAACGATCCGGGACCAGAATTCTAAATCTGGCAAACACCGTCTTCCCGATATGGTGATAAAAACCGTGCTTGGCTCGAACTATGGTTGTTTGGCGAAGTTCTGGTTGGAAAATTTCCTCGTACAACGTGAGGAGGTGGGGATAGGCATCCCTGGGGGTGCTGATGGGGAGTGCGAGGTCAGAGGGACTGGGTTCAAGAGGTATCAATAAGTATGAGTCTGTGTTGACTAAACGTCGATGTGCGACATCAACCAAGAAGTGGAAATTGTTGAGGAAATCCACACCAATTAGTGGCAATATTAATTCTTCAACAAGAAACTTAAAATGGTATTTGGTACTTCCGAACGATAGTGTGATTATCTCGTACACATGGGTTGGGATCTCAGATCCATTTGCAGCTACCAGGTAGACATCAGCAGGCTTAGAATGACTACATAGTGTTCTGAAGATTTACATTGGTAGAAGGGAATGGCAAGCACCAATGTCTACCAAAAACCACACATCAGTATGTGCATCATATAAGAAAAAAAGATTAGGGACCAGGGCAGTTACCACCACAAGTGATGGGCTACTTACAAGTCTTTTGGCCACTGACAACTGTCCGAACATTTCTTCACAGCAGCCCCAAATCAGGGGTGGTAGTAGCATAACTGAGGCTGATGAACGTTAGTAAGTGGCTGTAGAGGTGGTTGGTTAGGTGTGAGCGTGGGGAGGCATATGTGAGTGGTGGGAAGTTTTTTCACCGCTGTGGCATGTCACGGGGCGGTGGTCTGTGTCTTACCTCATTTACTTCATTTATGGTCGGTGTTGAATGGTTGTCCTCTTCTTCAGGAGTGGAGGCATTGATAGAGATTTTGAATGTGGTGAAGTGGCTATCCGTAAGGGTGTCGACTTTGGCCATCAGGTCCTTCATGGGCAAGGTATTGACATCAGGGATGGCAGCGCGTACAGGTTCGGGTTAGCGTCATGCCCAAAGGGCATGAAGTAGGTTCACTTCCAGAGGAGAGTTGTCTGGGGCAGGTTGCAGGCGAGCAATACTGGTTATTTCCCTGAGGGCGACCAAAGCCTTTTGGTCCCCCAACGGTTGTTGAGAGAGCTGATAAATCTTGGCTATATAGGAGGCTGGCGATGGTGAGTACTGCTGCAGGAGTTATGCTTTGAAGGCGTCATTCACTATTGGGGCATCCCCTTGGTCGCAAAGCCTGTCGTAGATTTCCTGGAAAGTGTCCTCAGGGATCAACGCGGTGGCATAGTCTGCTTTGCTGCTTTAGCGAGACACGCCCTTGATGTGAAACTGAACTTAAGCTGAAACCAGGCAAAAGTTTCTCTACTGGTGAAGGGCGTCAGTTTCATGGATGCACCGTGGATAGAAGAGTCAGGGTCTCCGGGTGGCATCATCAAAGTTTAGCGGGAAGATGGCAAGAGCTTGTCACTTCGTATATCACAAATTTAGTAGGTTGATAAGGGTCCTAACAGAAAGACTGGGTTATTCAAACGCCATAACAAGAATATGTACAAACAGTTAAGGATAACAATGACATAAAAACATGCAATGCAAGCTTGAACGGGGTTTTCTATTATTTATTCTGGAGAGAGAGAGAGAGAGAGAGAGAGAGAGAGAGAGAGAGAGAGAGAGAGAGAGAGAGAGATCAAACACTTTACAATGTATGAGCCTGTATGAAATACATGTGTATTACAGGATTGTTTGTCAGAAAACAACCCAGAAGTCATTTTCCCATTCATCATGTAATTGCTATATCATGGATGAACCCCTGGGTAATAAATCTTCTTCGAAAGTAGTCACTTCACCCACTTACATATAGTTCTCGTTGGAAGTATGTCAAATAACCTAACCACACTGCGCTATTGACCCACTATCCTGCATTCCCTCCTGTGTTCTGGGGTTTCAAAGCCGGTACTTTAAAATTCATCTTCCACACCATCTATCTTATCTTTATCTTAATAGCTTCCAACTTTTTTTCAATCCCATTCAATGTTCAATTTTCATCTGTTATTTCAACAATCTCTTTATCCATTCCCAATTTGGCATCTTCAAACAATTCAAGTTTCTAACAAGTCTTTGCACATATACTGCTATCTTATTGCGCCTATTCTGTGACACATTGAGAAATTCTGCTAGATGTGAATTCGGTTCTGGCTTGATGGAGTAGATAGTTTGAAGATTTTTTTTTAATGTGGCATATATAACAGAGGCTGAGCTGAGTACTTCAAGACTTAAAAGTGTTAATGTAAACCTTGGATTATTTGTTAAATTAGCTTTTAAGGAGGTAAAAAAGCTGAGTAATTGGTTAAAGAAAGGAATGACACCAAGAGCTGAAGCGCAATTGTGATAACAGAATTGAGGATTTGAGCAGGGTTTGTAAGGTATGCCTGGACAAGGGAAAGATACTGAGAAATTAAGTGAAAGGGAAGGGATGTGGCTGTAAGATTTATAGTTTCCTAATCTTACTTTGCATATCAGAGAAAGCATATAGGAGGATTATGACTGAAAAATTATGACCTAATTCAGAAGAACTGATTGGGACAAACAGTGTGGGTTTATAATAGGAAAATGATGCTGGAATCAAATGTTTGCTTTCAAGGAGTTATGTGAGTAAATCTTATGTTATGTGTGACATCCATAGATGATAGATTTTTTGAGTTATTAAAATTCTTTATGATGGAATTGAAACAGAGTTTGAGAAGTTGAACGCAGGAAAGTGGATGTGAGCCAAGGATGGGTTATGTCTACATGTTTTGTGAACTTCTTTATGGATTGTGATATGAAAATCCCCCCAAAATAGTATAATGGATGAAGGTGAGAAATTGGCGGCTAGAAAAATAGTTTTGAATAGGATTTGGAATGGTTGATGTTTGCGGACGATACTAGGAAATCTGCTCCTAACCCAAAGAAGGGCACTCAAGCGTATCTATAGGGTACAAGGTCTTGACAAATGTATATTGGAATCACTTAAAATCAACTGGCTGTTTCTCCTTTATTATAGTCCATGTGTAGTGTTCAGGAAGAGCATCTCTAATGAAAGGAGGTCTGGCGAGAAAAGGTTAGGAATGTATCAAAGGATTAAAAGGAGTGGAAAGAAGGTGGTCTGTCGAGAATTTACAAGAGTAATAGCATTGCGGCTAATAAGGAGTTGAGCTTGGAATCAAGGAGGAACAAGTATGGAGGTGGGGGTATCTGTGTGGTCCATCTCCTTGAACTGACATCCACTTCGATCCTAGTTAAGCTTTTCATAGTAAAGAGAATAGGAGAATTTTATCATGTATGCTAAGAAACAAAACTAAGGAAACGCATACATAGGAAAAAACAAATTTACATGAGGGTTTCAGTCACATTATGACTACATTGAAAGTGCGGTTTTATAAATAAGTGCATTCTTATAGGCTAGTGTACGCAACTCGTTAAAAATGATAGCTATATGTTTAGATAGATATGCACACACATTCAACCCTTCCCACCCCTCCTCCTTTCCTAACTACAACACGGCAGTTGTGGGTTCCAAGTGTACCTCTCAGGGTAATCCTTCCACATGGGTATGATTACGCCCTTTTTTCTCCACCCTGGGGATTGGGAGAGACTGAGTAGTTATACGTCTAGTTATATATATAAATATTATATATATATATATATATATATATATATATACTGTTTATATATATACAGTGGTAATGCATTTGCCTAGCATTCGCATGGCAGCAGATCGATCCCAGCCCTAGACCATGAGTTTAAGCTTTTTACTTGGGAGGCCACTACTGTGGTTGGGCATCACAGTGGGGATTTGGGCTTGGCCGGCTGACGTTTTGGTGATTATCTCTGTTGATAAAACTGGAACTGAAACCAGACTTCTTTACCTACACACACATATATATATATATATATATATATATATATATATATATATATATATATATCTGTATATATATCTGTATATATATATACATATATATATATATATATATATATATATATATATATATATATATTTATATATATCTGTATATATATACAGTATATATATATATATATATATATATATATATATATATATATATATATATATATATATATATATATATATATCCAGACACTTGCTCTTTATCATATAGGGGAGATTAATACGCTCTTCTAGATACAGTCACCAACCTCCTAGTGCATAACATCATCATTATAGATATTTTCCTTATGGTCTCTTTGACCCTTTCCACCAGAGGAAATGGTTTTTTAATTTGTTTCTGTAATTTTTCATTTAGAATGATAAATAAATGTGTTCCTGAATATTGCTCATTATTCACCCTGTGACCTCACACCACATCTATAGCATGAATGAAATTACAGTATTCATAATCTTTCGTAACATTACTGTCTTTTTAAACATTTCAGTTTTGAAAAGAAACTGCAACGCAGTGAAATTTCATCCTAGCGCTGAAGTCATCATTCCATTATGAACTAAGAGCTCAGCGCCTAGGTTTACACCCTGGAGACAGTAATGTTTGTGTAGACTTTTAATCTAAGCTTAAAACTCGTGTAGCACCTCCGACATTATGTAGAAATTACTTGCAGAAATTGTACTATTTCGTATAATTATCACAATTTATTTGCATAATGGATATGATTTCAATACAATGTCTTCTAAAACGCACTTAAGAAATATCGAGTTGAATGTTTGAAGCAAATTTCCATATCTCATTAAATAATTTGAAAGAATGGTTTATTTTTTACATTTTTATGAAAGAAACTCCACTTTGATCTATAGCCAGTTCTTCTTTTAGTGATAAAACAGAAGTTGCATCTTAAATTGAGAAAATATTATTCATAACCAATATAATGTTATTTCGCCACAGTTCTGATATTTTTTTATGTATTGAGGTTAGATTTGATACTCCATACCAACATATCTTTTTATCTTGTTTTTAAAAAAATCCGCATTTCTAAATGTAAAAACCTTTTTTCTTTCAGCAACCTTCCTGCTTGGGATACCCTCTCATCTTCAAGCTCTGATGCTATTTATTTAATGCAATTTGCATTACCATTCAACCAATTCATATTTTCTTTCAGTCTTTTTACGTCTTTGTAAGTGTCGTCTGATGCCCATTAATTTTTCTTTTACTTTTCGGAATCTTAATGTTTTACAAGTTAATAGATCGGTTTTTTTAATACTTCCCGACTTTATATTAGCATCATCCATTACATTTAAAGTTTCAAATGTTTTAACCAGTTCTAATATTCACCCATAAATTCCACTAGGCAAAACAATTTAATCTAACATGCTAGAATGATATAGTTAATCTCTTCCCCATGATTATTATCTTGACACAGTAGTAGGTGATTACTAATGAGAGTCCATCGTGTCAAACATCACAACCTTCGTCAGTGATTCGGTTCTTATACATTAGCAATTGGCAGAATGTTTCTGTGACGAACTGTGACTCTTTTCATCTCCACATTAAACAGAGACAACCCTGCTTCAACTTTGGTGTGTGCCAATGGTTTCTAGGACTCCTCTAACTGTGAACTGGAAACAAGGATATCATAAGGTGGGAGAACTTTGAAATGGGCTGTGCTAACAGGCAGCATGACGGAGATGATAGTTCACTGCAAGTACTACTGAGAGTAAGCTTACCTGCTGGCTGCTGGTCATTGGCTAGTCCGGGGCTAGAACTGAACCTTGGCTTATCTTGAAACTCTGCACTTAGCTCAAAGAAGGCCACCCTGACATATCTGCGAGATACACAGTGGGTCTTTTCAAATGAATATTGGAATCACATTAGACAGAGAAAATGTAACAGAAAGTGTCAATAATGTTATCTCTAAATAGAAACTGAAGTTTAATAACCAAGTTATGTTGCCTTATCATGCAACCCCGCAGTCCTCGATATTCCCCCAGCTATCTCCCAATACATGCCTTTATCCTTATTGATATTTTTTTTTATCCTGTAACCCCTTTCCCGGGTTTCAATTTTTTTCCCAAATTTTTCACTTGATGTAATAATTAACTGTAATCCTGAACCTTGTTAATATTTTGCCCCAATCACCTCCCAGCATGACCATAAAATAGACGAAATATAATATTTTGCAACATGACATCTTCTCAAACAATTCAATTTCGAAAACAAACTAACGCACTGAAATTTCATCTTAGCATTGAATTCATCAATCCATTATTAAATCAGAGCCCACCTCGTAGTTTTGCAAACTTGGTACAATAATTCATATGTATTTTTCAATTTAAACACACTGTAATAAGTATTACTCGGGTACCACCTTGGACGTAAGGTAGAAATAATTTTCAGGAATTGTGCTGTGTCGTATAATAATTGTAAATTATTCCACTATATATGTTTTAAATATGTCTGGTAAAACATACTGAAGAAATATTCATGAATAGGTTTAAAACAACCCTTCATCATATTTCTTATTTAAAGCACCTGAAATAATGATATTACATTATCATTTTGGAAAAACTATTTTATACATTTGCTTTATAATTTCCACATCGATTTAGGTTAGTAAAATATTGCCTTATGTTATAGTGTGAATCTAGGAGTCTTTTTAAGAGAATAATTTATTTGCCGTTACCATATGTTTATTGAAAGAGTAGATGATCGGACATGATCATATTTTTTTAATTACGCAGCTTGTCCAACAGAAAACGTTCGTATCTACATCACATTTGTACGAGTAGATGATCTTTATCTAGAACCTTTATCAAAAAGATTTCATAGATGTAAAAACAACTACTATTTTTTATCAACTAAAAAAAAAAAACCTTTGGCTATTCATACCATCCCTACTCTTTAGTCTCCACCCTCCAGGCCCTTAGCGAATAACAGTATGAAATCAAGACCTTTTATAACTTTGCTTTTAATATTCAGGTTCAATGAAGACATATGGACAGAAGGACTGTTTTTCATGTTAATACAGTAGAAGGGGTGTTTTTCCCCAGACAAAGATGGGTTGACAATGTTAAATGTTTTATTCTTTAATCCTCTATTCTTTGTTGAGTAAATCTGTTACGATAGCATTACTTGCTTATTATTTGAATAATTTAAGCGGCTAAAGAACATTTGATATCTGAACTCATTCTCTCTCCTCTTCGTCTCTAATTTCAGGCTTTATTGTTTTGTAGATGTTATTTCCAGGACTCAATCTGAATATGTTAGCAAGGTAAATGGTCACACTTACATAATACGTTCTTTCATAGGATTTTTTTAATATTTTTAATGTCCAACGTATTATTTTGCAATTTCGCTCAGTCTATTAAATTGTTATTTGTCCTTTAGACTTAATTGTAGTATGATTCTCCGCAGTTTATGCTGAACTTAATCTCGTGTTGCTTTTATTTCAGCAGTTGACATGATATGAATATCTTTTTATCTTGACTGAGATTATTGCTTTGGTATCTACTATGGTCTATCCCTTGCAATCTTTAATTGTCCCTCCATCTTACATTGATCTTTATTCTCTAACTCATCCAAATTGGTTACATATTTTATTTTATATTTTTATTTTATTCTTTTATTTGTGTTTTTCTCTGTCAACTGGATTATTTGAAAAACAATGGTTGGAGTTTTATGAAACTTGGTAAAGGGGAGTCGCTAGATAACCTCGATATGATGAACTTTTGAGAAAAATCGTCCAAAGGTCAAAGTTCTGTCTGGAATAATACATGAAAATTGGTTAGATGAATATGGTGAAGAGGCTTGGAGAAAATGTACATTAGTCACTTTCTGAGGGTGTGTAAATTTTTGGAGAAATTTGTAACATATTTGTAACACTTTTAATCATTGAAATTTAAATGCCGTTGCCAAAGATGTTTTGGTAATACGATTGCAAGAAAAATATTAAGAACGGATTCTGATGAAATTGGTAAAAAACCCTAAAGTTCTTGATGATTCAGTATTTCAAAGACTGTTGCATATAGTATATGTAGTTTATTATCCACGCAGATATTTAATTAGAGAATCAAATCACAAATAGTAAAGTTGAATGAATTGGGAATTTAAGTGCTTTAGAGTTTGCTGCATATTTTTAGTATCCATTTCCTAGTAAAAAAAAATTACGATGGTAATTTCCAAGGTGTTTTATTCTTACCAAGTTTGACCCAAAGTGTTAAGATTTATTTTAAAATGCTTTTACCTGTAAATTGATGAATAGTTCTTTTTATCCATGAGTACATCAATAGATTATTGAATTCTGTTCCATCTCTATATTTTCCTTTATCAAGGCAATGTTTGCCATTAGCAAGCATATTTTTTTCGAAGAGAATTTCCACAGTCTATTAACTTCGTGATCATCTTTAATTTGGTTTTTAGAGCTTCCCGTCATTTTAACGTCTCCTGTTATCTCTATTTCACAACATCCGGAAAATATGTCGTCTTGATTTTACCTTACTTATTTAAAATGTTATCTTCCCGATCTCACCTAGGTGGGCGAGGAATATTGTTTGTGGTAGATTTCTTTTGTTTGTCTGTACGTTTGTTTCTTTGTTAGCAAATTTTTGGGAAAACCGCTGGACCGATGTATTTTAAAGGTTGAAGAGAGGGGCACTATACCATGCAATAGACTCCATGAAAATTTGTACCTCATCGGATCAAGGTCAAGGTTACAGTTACCCTAAAGGTCAGAATATTTTTTTTTATTTGAACTCCGTCAAATATTACTCGATTTACATTGAATCCAAAACCAAAATCTTCGTTTATCGGTGCCGAAAATATTGTTTTTTATCAAAATAGTGAAAATGCATATTTATGAAGATTGGCAAACCCAAAGTTCACGGGTGGTAGTATTTTCAAGGTCAACAATTTAAGAGGGCCATGAATCCCAAACAAATAATTCAGATTCACACTCTATTATTATTGACGATTACTGCAACTCTACGAAAGTATCTGTAGTAATGGTAGTGTTTTCGTGAAGGTTAACGTGTAAGAGGCGGAGTTTGCTGTGTGTGGCACCGCCTGTTTTTATTATTTTATATTTTCAAGCAACTCTCTCTCTCTCTCTCTCTCTCTCTCTCTCTCTCTCTCTCTCTCTCTCTCTCTCTCTCTCTCTCGTACACTTTATTATCTTTTGCACTCTCCCATGATATAATAAAAGTTGACCTTAACGTAGTTTTATATGCCCCATTCTTTTAGGCGCTAAAGCTTAAATCTCTCTCTCTCTCTCTCTCTCTCTCTCTCTCTCTCTCTCTCTCTCTCTCTCTCTCTCGGCACATGGCGTTGTGTTGGCCCGTTAGGCTGGCAAAGTAAAGAAGAGGAGAGGCGAATAGGTGTTCTTAAGAAAATCCAGTATGCATTCTCGACCTATGAAGCGAATTAGGCACCTCCTATAGTTGTTAATGGACCTTTAGTGTCGGTTGCTCACTCAAAATGAATTATATCATCAAAACTGAAGTAAGTCCCATTTTCTTGTGGATTAAAATGGCCATAACTAGTTTCGTATTTTTGGCCTCTTTTTCAAATGGGTGAACTGTAATAGAAATTCTTCAGAAGATGGTATTTTACTACAAATGCATTTGGGAAGGTTTCGGTTTAGGATTACTGAATTTCGGTGATCTAAATGCTTCATGACTGGTTATATATTTGTGTCAGCTTGGCCTTCTGAATTACTAATAAAGGTGATTCCCTAATAATGTCATTTACTTTATTTGGCCTTTCGCAGTTAGCATTTAAGGTCAAGGGGCTCTTGAAGCTTAACTAACCACGTAATTGATGATATTGTGTTCATTATAATAGCTGATAACGGTTGAGTTTACCTTTTAGTATCCTTAAAGATACTTTTCGAGATTTAAATGCAACTCATATAGCTAGTAAATTCCTTATTGAATTAATTTACTTATTTGACCTCTGCTAGTCTAAAGGTCAAGTTCTCATAATATTGTGTGTAAAACCAGGTTAATGATTGTGATTTAATTTTAATATGACATGAGCTATACGGAAATTGTTTATAGTTATGTGTATCAGTTATGAACCCTTTGTGTCATAGGTTAATGTCATTGTTTAGCGTTTTAGGCGCATACACACGTGTGAAACCCTTTTCATAATAATGAACATTGAGATAAATGGACAAATAAGATATTTGACAATGTTAATCATTTAAAGCGTAGGAAGAAAAAAGTTTAATTATGCACAATTGAGTTTATCCTCGATGAGGGTGTGGAGGAAGTATGTTGTACCGATGCGTCTCATACACGGTTATACACTGTAACTTTTTTTTTTTTGCTCTCCTTCTCGCTCTCCCCCGTACTGATGATAGAAACCTGTATAAGCTTACTATCGCATGTTTTGTACTGTTTGAATTTTGTGTCTTTCTTGCTCCCAACTATCTGTGGGTAAGCTCGTTGTTCTGTTGAATAAACTTCACTTGGATTCATCTCGCCTCTCTGTTAGTACCTAACAGCCACCTCGTACAATGTCTATGCATAATGTTCCAAAGCAAAAGGTTTCTCATTTCTATAAAATATAAAAATAGAAGTGAAAATCAATCAGATAATTCCACACAGAAATTGGCAACTCATTTGACATATAATTGTATCGAGGTAGAAATTGGGTTTACTCGGCCACAAGCAAAAGTCCTATTAACTACAGAAGGGACATCTGTTATCTTATCATTTGAAAAAAAAAAAAAAAAAACATTTGCTTACAGTTTATTTTCCACTCTAATGTTTCTGTTATTTTCTCTGTAGTTGACGTCATTCGTTCAGCCCTGATCCCTTGCCCCCCCCCCCCTTTTTTTTTTTTATTTCTCAACCATTCAGCATCTTTTGACGCATGTTAAAATCCTTCCCTTTGAAAAAAAAAAAATCAGAAATACTTCAAATATTTTTCAATCTATTCAAAGAGCGAGGTTAGAACTCTTATCATTTGCATGAACATATGCAAAAATATATTATTAAAGTAAAAACATTTTACTTTGAATTTTACTATATTAATTGATAACCACGTTCTCTATTTATAATGTTTAATGATTTGAAATATGCTTGGGACTGTTATAAAACTAAAGAGAAGCTCTATCAAATGGTTTTTAAATGGAAAATATAGATTTATGAAGAACGAAAATGTACCAAAGCAGAACATAGGCGGAAGTGGCGATATGTTATTGAGGCTATAGACTGAATAACATACTAAACACTTGAATCTCGAATCCAGGAGTGGAATTGCAACCCACCAGAATAGTGGTCAGTGTACATACAGTAAAACGTTTAGTTTTCAAGGAAAGCGTAAGTTATGAAAAATAAGAGCTGTCATTGTAAAATCTGATATGATTATAATATATTTAAAGAAACTCGTGGATAATTCAGTAGATATAGAACAAAAGCAGGAAATTTAAGATGGGATTTTATAATCAATGCCATTATATATTTTCACGGGATACATGCTAGGAGGTAATCAGTCATTCTTTTTGCTTTGCTTATTAGGTTGCCTAAAATGCCGCTTCAGATATTGAATAATAAGATTATTTGTTCGTGTTTGTGTTTTCACTTTCCTTTGCCCAATTGGTATTTTATATAAACTTTACAGTCATTTAAAGGAAAATACTTTACTTTGTATTTTCAGTATGTAAACCAGAATCCTACTGCTAATTACAGAAAAGAAACAAATATGCTTATTTCATATTAAAAAAAATGTATCAAAATTACCTCCCTATTTTCAATTTCTATCTGTCATAAGTACGTTCAATATTGAATGCAGAATTGAGGTTTTATTAGAATGACGTCCATTATGCGTCGTGGGTTTGTGTACAAATTGTTGCTGCTGTGATTCCAAAAGTTTGTGTTATTCTTATAGTGTGCAGTAATTATACTTGGCTCATTGTTCCATGACATCTGAATCAGATGTAATCATTAAAATTGTACTATCAGTTTTGAGATTATCGAGGTTGTCTTAGTCCACCTCCTGAAATAACTGTTCAAGGTGTATGAAGAAGCAGTCAAAACTAATGCCAATTAGTCTTTCATACGATGTTACATCCCGAATGCTGCAAATAATGTTTTTGGTCCTTAATTTAAACCCTAATCAGAATTTTAGACTTAAAAGACATAGAAAAGGGAAACATTCATTAACTACTTGGTTTTTCAATAAAAGTAGACTTCATAATATTCGAATACGCACGAAATACCAAGTCAACACTTGACATCACTGCAACATTGCAACCGATAACAGACAGCTTGATTGGCTGAATTGCGGCCTTACAGTATCGGATAAGATCATCCTCGGCATCGAATGAAAATATTTTTTCGACGAAAAGGTCAACAAAATCTTTATCAGTGACCATGACATCATGAGGTACAAAATCTTTTATGAAGATATCGACTAACTTCTCTTGATTAAATTAATATTGTTTATTTATCGGGATTGAGATTCTGGAACAGCAGAGCCAACCACAAGATTATTTACGTATTATATCTTTATCTCTTAAGAAAATATCCTGAAAGGGAGAGTTGGTATCATTGAGATAATGCGTCAAGGGATCTAAATCATTTAATGTTATATTACGTTAAACGAGGGAACACTGACTGACTCACTGTAACTGAACACCTTGTGATAAAGCTGAACATCCAGTTGGCGTCTTCTCATGGAAAGACGATACAACTCAATGATATATCGTGAGAGGGACCGCTAATAGCTAAGTCATTTGATAGGTCATAGATCGATAGCGTTGCTTGGAGTGAACAAAGAAACCTTCTTGGAAGATACGATTATAATCATTAACCATTACGTGAACGTGAACTCGAATTCATTATAGCCAGAAATCCAGTCTGTGACATACAACGTTTATAATAAATAGAATATCCCACACCCCATAAAAGATAAGACATTACTTTTAAATATGAAAGAATCGAAAGCAGGTGTAATAATAAGCACGCGAAGGCTCTAATAACCAGGAAATAAAATTAGAAATAGTATTTGAAATTGGAGAAAATTCGTCTGATTTTCAAACTCCTGAAGCTCTACTGAAAAGAAAAGCATTGTAACAATGAAATTTTTTAATAGTCTGCGCCCGTACTTTACAGTTGAGTCCTTAAATGGAAAGTACACAATAGTTGAACCCTTCTGAAAACATTATTTATCTTTTTATTTTATCTACTGACGTAAGTGGAACTAATGCTTTTAGAGTGAAGTAACTGATTCTTTTTTTATTCATGAATTTTTGCAATTTTTAAAAAACCTAGTATCCTTAACTGGAATGTATGGCGGCACCTTTCAGCATCAACACCCTTTGTAACTTTGTCCACTGTGGTTATGCAGTATTACAGAAATGGTCTCGAAATGAGAGGTAATCACGCCAAACTTTAGAGAAACAATTGGAATCTCAGAGGAAGATTACAGGCAAGGGATAGCAATGTAAGGGTACAGTTCTGTTTTATTTTCTCTTTGAATTTCAGATTTTGATCTCTCATCATATTCTAACATTTATCCCTTGTAAATAGAAATAACATTTCATATATCTTTCCGCAAACAGCCATCCTTTCTTTAAATTCAATCACTCTTATCCATCCATATTCTTCCGTATTTATATTTATTGCATTTTGTCGCTCACTTTCAAACTCTCGCTGGCTTGAAACCTATCTAAAATAGCTTATGTTAACAATTCTGACACAAGCAGAAATTATGGTTATTGATGCAATATCTTTGACAGGACACCTTCTCTCTTGTATTCTGTTGGACTAAATGCCAAAGTTAAATACCTTGTCTCAACTTACTATCATTGTGAAAGCATTCATTTTTTGGAAGTTTGTACAAATGTCCAAAGGAAAAAAGTTTTTACACTTTTTGGAAGTTTGTACAAATGTTCAAAGGAAAAAAGTTTATACACTTTTACATAGTAACTTGATGTTACTACATAGAATAGTTTTTGGCCTTTACAGCCGCTGTTTCTGACGACTTCTTCAATGGCTTATTCAGCTTTCCAGAAATGTGATGGTTAGCAATAAAGAAAAAGTCCCACAAACCGTTGGAAAAATTGAAGAGTTCCTGTCTTTTCATTCTTTGCTTTCAGGTTTATGTTTAAACATTTCTAAGAAATGCTTAAAGAAAAATTCGTGTTATGTCTGATTTTTCGCTGCACCTTAAGAGTAACGACCATGGCCTTTCCCTTTGCTTGTCTATCTTTTTCTCTCTTATTCAGGCTTATTTTCCTTTCTCCTTTGATGAACGTGTATTGCGGAAATACTCGTTAAATATCAGTAGATTAAGTAACTGTCACTTTGCTCCCATGTTTCTTCGTTTCTTTGGGTGTTGAAATCCGTAAAAAGAATAACAATAGAAAACATTCACCTATGATCCAGTGCCAATTGCAATTTTCTGCGAACCCATGTTGTGTATAATGTTAAAAATAGTTTTAGATTCAAACGCTCGTCGTTATTTTCAGTTCCTACGTGCTTTCATCCTTGTGCACAAAGTGACTTGCAAATTCTCCTGCATTCTTGAATGATTCAAGGGTGCTTCCCGTAATAACGAACTACCCGCTGCAAAGTCTTATTGTATCCATTGATTTCCTTCATCATCAGCTGGACCGAATGAGTCTCCTTTATCAAGTTATTGCGTTTTCAATGCAAAGCCATCAATTGTCTCTCTCTCCGTCTTTAATAAAGCTTTTGTTTTTCTTTTTCTATTTTTCGAACACTTGTTTTTCTGCGTTGTTTATCACCGCCCATTATACTGGAACTATTTGTGTGACTCGAATTCTGAGAATATATCTATTTACAATCATTTGCTTTTGTAATTTTGGTTGCGTGTTAATATTTCTTGTAAACGTATCGTTTTTTTGCAGATATTACTTTCTATATATTAAATAACATTTATCTAAACTATGTACACATTAGATTTATTTAATTCTGATCTGTATATATGTCCTTCGGAAACATTTATTTTATAAGATTATTACTTTGTTTTATTAGATTAATTACTGCTATTTTTGATAACTCCCCTCCTTCAACTTTCCCTGTTATTTCGTCGTCACTACCTCCGAACAATATATTGTCTTAATTTAACATTTCTTATAACAGCAGTTTCTTCTTTTATATAATACACTCGTGTAACATTCTCTCTCTCTCTCTCTCTCTCTCTCTCTCTCTCTCTCTCTCTCTCTCTCTCTCTCTCTCTCTCTCTCTCTCTCTCTCTCAAGTTTATTAGCTTTTGCACTTTCACATGATACAATAAAAGTTGACCTTAACGCATTTTTATAGACCTCTTCCTTTCAGGCTCCTAGGGGTACTCTCTCTCTCTCTCTCTCTCTCTCTCTCTCTCTCTCTCTCTCTCTCTCTCTCTCTCTCTCTCTCTCTCTCTCTCTCTCTCTCATTATTGATGAATGTTATCAAATTTCCTAACAGATATCCTCTTTTGGAGATAAAATTACACGGTAATCTACTTTGGTTTTTAAGCAAAAATTAGGATCATTATGGAGTCTCTTATTTGTAGTGTTACGCTCACGGGGAAGCCATTGTATTTCCTCTTATTTGCGTGAGTGCAATAAGCTTCAGTCAAACTGTTTTGTTGTAAGAGCTCTTTCCGTTATCCGATTTGAGTTATTAGGTGTCAGGAAAGAATTTCTTCATCGCCATAGTGCAGAGGCAATGTAATATTCGACGAAGCTGGTGGATTTATCTTAAACAAAATTGAGTAGCTGTCGTTAATATCTGAGGTTTCGGTTAAGCTGAAAATATCATTTTCGTCGTATACTGAGATCTCTACCAATGGTCGATTGTCTGGAATTGTGCTTTTGGTCTATACACTATCTAGTAAATATTTTGGGGAAATTTTGTGTTTATCTTAAAATAACTCTCAATACTGAGATCACTTGTGTAAGTCTCCACAAGATTCTGCTACAGAACACATATACAATTTGGGAACGAGGACATTTACCAGTAAGCTAAATTATAGCTTTTTATTTTTTTAAGAATTCATTCATGCTTTCCTAATGGGGAGCTGTTAAAATGATTCATCGCTTCTTTTATAAGGCTCTTTTTAATATACTTACAAATTGATCTCCCTATATGTGCAGCACTAGTTGAGATGTTTAACTTTGAGCAAATTCTATTCCTGTATTTCTATGGAAGACTTCCATGTGGTGAGTTAGTGAAAACCCTTGTTGAAATATAAATTTTGCTTGGGATGTTTCAACTGGATTACTTATCTCTTGACCAATTTACAGAATATCTTATCTAGGTGTGGGAAGGCCATAACTTCATATGAATGACTATACCAATTTATTGTTAGTATAAATTAATAATTTTGGTATACTTAGTTATGCTACGTTTACTAAAAAGAAGATGAAATAGATATTTTCTCTTGGCCTTTTTAATTTGTAATTTGATTTGAATTTAGCAAATAACCAACGTTTAGAGAATGTGTTTACAATGCTTCGCACCCATTAGATCCCATATAATTAGCATTTCTTATATTTATTTCTTAATTGTCCTCTTGATAGAAAATTTATTCTTAGAAATTTGACAGGAAAGAATGTAGAAGTAAAAATATTTTGCCGCAATATTCTTTCAGTTGTGGCACTGCTGCAAGATTCCATTTTGCACCAAGTTTCGTCTTGTAACCTTAGAAGCTGGGATAGCTCAATTTAGGGACACATGAATATAAATATGTAGCAATCTTTGATACATAGACTTAGTCAGATTGAGTTATAAATAAATGGTAGTTTTAAGCTGTAGCCTTGTAGAATGATCATTCAGGTTTTAGAGCATGAATTTTGTGTCCTCAATTGTCCACTCCACCACCGGACGCCATCCAGACTGTCTAAGGATTTTTTGCTAGAAAGCAAAAATGTCTTGGTTATTCTACTAAAATTGAGAAACTCTTATGCCAGGCTTACACCCGTGAACTCCCAATCTACAGCTTGAATGTCATTCTTGTTTGATAACAGTTGTCATAAGCATCTAAGAATATTTTGAGTTCTCACTTACATTCACATATATAACTAATAATTTTGAAGTTTTGTTCTTTTGATCTTATAGACTTAGAGGGAGATATTCCTTCTCTCGGGAGACTACATATGTCACAGGACAGGCTATACCTTCCCATATGTATTTTGTAATTATTGGTTCCTTATTGGTTTCTTTACTGCTGCTGCCATCCTTTGGAGTGCCCTATACTCCTCTGCATTTCCTGATCCCTTCAAACTTCCATTTTCAGAGACAGGAATGTTGTCTCCTAGCAATGGAGGTCGATAACCATGGTCATTTTGATACTAGTTAACATAAATTAATCCATAAATCTTTTGGTGCTAAACCCTGTAATATCCTTGTAGGCGTGGATATTGTTGGGGTATATGGCTACCTTTTATCATCGGTATCCACTTATTGAATACACACTCTTATAAATATAACTATTTTGTCACCACTAAGCAATTTTCACTACCAGTGACGGTTCAAGAAAAAAGAATAGTGCAAAAGTCACTGTCCCAGTTATATATATGCTATTGAATCGTGGGCTTTCATAGCTGAACTCACTGTACAGTAAAACCCCCATAATATTGGTTGCTTTATATGCCTTAACAGAAGGGTCTCCATTAGCATGTCGAACTACTTTTCACACTACAATTCGCCCCCTGATTGCAAGCACTATTGGGTTCCCTTTCCAAAATGTTTTACACACCAGCTATTCACCCATCGCTAGGTCTTTCTTGCCTCCCAGCTCCTAAAACTTTTGGATTATACAGCCTAGGCTTTAAGGTATTCTTTCCACCATAACGAGTCATCTCAAAGTACTTTAATCAATCCTTTCATTTACAATAACCTTTTTTACCACTACTTCTACCTATCTCCTTATTTCTAACACTACCATTTCCTTTCCCCCCACCTGTTGATTCCTTTTACACCCTATGATTATATTGTGCAAACATTTTCAATAAATTCAACCTGTATTTCTGTCATTCACAGTAAACATCAACTCTTCACTTCTATAGAAGAAGGTTCAGTCAATAATTTATTCATGCATTCCCACACTGACTCCACAAAAAATTCAAGTTATCTCCTAATCTTTTACATACATCTTGGTAATTCTCTTTTTTTTCACCTATTTGTGACCCTGTTCTTCCCTCATCTTCTTATCCTTCGAAATATTCACTCTATAATGTTTATAGGAATCTACTTAACCTTTCAGATTATTGTTCTTATTATTATTCACTGCAACATCTTCCTGGTTCCCATTTACTCTCTACGCTTTACTTTGTTTACATTTAATCTAAATTTTTACCTCTTAGCAAACACGTAAAAACTTTTCATAAATACCCTCAGTTCTCAGTATCTCCAAATCAGCATCGTATCATCCATGAATGACAGCCATTTCACATTCCATTTATCACATGCATATTATCACTAAATTTTTCACCTAAATTCTTGCCGTTCTGACTTTTCACATCACTTCTTCCATAGAGTAAACGACTACAAAGTCAGAGCGCAATGCTTCACAAACAATCATATTCAAGTAGCATTTTGCTCTCGTTCAGTGTTCCATCTCTAGTTTCCATCCGTCTTCATTGCCCTGTTAATGCTCACCTCTACTCTCAGTTGTTTATTTTAACAAAATCTCAAATTCTTTTATTAATTACAAAAGTGCCACTTCACACTCCCCAAATCAACACAATACCATTATGAAAATATCACCCATTACGCACTCCATTGCCGTTTTTTTTATACGGCAATGTTGCATCTACGCCCATTGTCATATCTTCAGTTTCTTGCATCGCCTTGTCTATTAGGTTATTGAATAGCCACAGATACATGAATTTTATTTCAGACTCACTTTTACAGCAAATCAGCCACACTCCCACATATTCATTCTAACAAATGTTTCACTTCCGTCAGAAAAAAAAAAAAAACTCATCAGCTCATCTCTCATGCCATAAATTCTCAATACCCTGTACATTGGCTCTCTTTTAATTTTATCATGAAGTTTTTCTTGTCTCATAACATGTAAACTTCTTACAATAGTTTTATGAGACCCTAATTTTTCTTTGATTATGTAGTTTCTTCCGTACCGTACCTTCATAATGTATTCATCTGAGGGATATTCTTACTTTTATTCTTTTAAATGTATAATATTTGTTACACTAGCATTCATGTATATATAGTATATATATATATAAATATATATATATATATGTATATATGTATATATTTATATATGTATATATATATATATATATATATATATATATATATACATGCATATATATGTATATACTGTATATATATATATATATACACACATATATATATATATGTATATGTATATATATACACACACATATATATATATATATATATATATATATATATATATATATATATATATTTTACTTGTTAGACCCCTTGCACTTATAGCATCGTGCTTTTCAAACTAGGGTTGTATCTTAGGAAGTAATAAAAAATATTTGTTCCGATAGGAATACTTCCCACGTCCCAATAGTAGGAGTACTCATTACCCCCCCCCCCCCCATCCCCCAAACCACTTCACACCTGCGAGACCTTGACCTCCCTTTGTTTCCCCAGCTTGCCCCAAGGGTAAGCTTGGGCTAGCCTTCCATGTCAACAACAACTATTCTCTCCTTGTAACCTTGTATCATCATGTGTGGATCTCGTGATCCTTGATCTCTGCTATGGATCCTGTGCGAGTACAACGTCGTTGCCCAGGTGTTAGTGGGAAGTTATGTGCTGCTCTTCTTTCCCACGTTGAAGTAGATCCCCATGTGTTGTGTACCTCGTGTCAGGACCGTGTAGGCTCTCGTAACAACATGTGTGGTGAATGTGAGGACTGGAGTTATGCCCTGTGGGCCAAGATGGCCACTAAAAAGAAGAAAAAGGCCAAGAGGGACAAGTCACCCCCAAGGAAGGGTAGGGGTTCACGCCCTTCCTCGGCCTGTTCGTCTGTGCCTAGCTTTGCATGGCCCTCTCTGTCCCATGTGTTACCTGGGGTACCGGAGGATGTGAAGGTGGGGGACAGAGAAAAGCTCTTAACGTATCCCCCTCTGAGGTCAGGGGTCATTCCCCTACAAGAACAGTTAGTGGAACTATCTTCTTGAACTTCTCGGCACCGGGGAGGTCCTCGGAGAAGGTTGTCGTCACGTTAAAAGATGTTTTTGCCAATTGTGAGCGGTTTCTCCAAAGTTGTGCGGCTGGACCAGCGGATGAAACTTATCTCCGCTCAGGCCCCTCGTGGTAACCATGTGGCCAAATCCGCCATTCCCCGATGGAATGGCGAGAATATTCGGACCCGATGTCCAGGAGTCGCCAATCCTCTGTTCGGCGCGGCATTGCGGCTGGTTATCTGTCACTAGGAACCGGTTCCTCATTCCCTCTGCAGACAAAGAGCCGCTCTATGCATCGACATTTCCCACTCAGCAGCCGATCTGACCCTGTGGAATCAAGAGGCCTTTTCAGGCACACCTAGGAACCTATTCAGGCCCTCACTAGGGGATCTGTTCCCAGGTTGGGGAGCCCCAGAGCCTGCCCTCCAAGCCCCATGGGAAGATCTTTTCCCTGAGGACAGCGCCGTAGTTCCTCCCCTAGGCGCCGAGCACCAGGGAAGAACTGACGACAGCTCAGAGAGCTGCTACCCTTCGAGGACCCGCTCTCATAACTCCGGGTCTACGGACTCCGCTCCAGTGCCAAAGAGGAATCGAAGAGAAAGGGAGCGGCACAAGTCTCCCTCGGAAGGGAGACCAGAACCCAGTGATGTACGATCCCCAAACCCATGGCAGGGTGCTTCAAATGGGTCCACGTGACCGATGATGGTTTCTCAGACTTGGGCTCCCGGAATCACCAAGAGGACGAGTGGTGAAGGAGGTGTCTTTCTTCCGGAGGGTGCCCAAACCTCCTCCCATGCAGATCCACCCCCACGCTACCGGCCTGGAATGCCGGTTCAGAACCCTGAGGGAGGCACAACCTTCCCTTGTCCTCCCATTCTCGCTGGACATTGGGCAGCGATTAAGGAGGATGGCAGCCGGTTCTTCAAGAGGAAGTAGGGGGCAAGGCCCCTCTCCCCAGCGCTCTACAGGGATAGGGGGATGTCTCAACGGAAGGTGGAGAAATTAGGCAAAGAAAGGGGCGGACAAGTGGACTGTTCAAGTGTTGAGGGACAGCTATCGCATCCCCTTTAAGGGCCCCACAGCTCCTTTGGTTTTGGGACTCGAAGTCTCCCCCCTAAACCCCAAGGAAGAAACATGACGGAGAGCCTTAGAGGGGGAGGTTCAGGACCTCCTCTCCAAAAGGGCCATCCAGGTGGTACCCCCCGAACAGTCGGGTTTCTTCAGCCGCCTATTCCTGGTGGAGAAGGCCTCAGGTGGGTGGCGACCAGTCATAGACCTCTCGGCCCTCAACCATTTCGTCGCCAAGACCACGTTCAAAATGGAAACGGCCAGGACGGTCCTAGCAGCCATCAAGGAAGGGGACTTTATGCTATCCCTGTACCTCAAGGACGCATATTTTCAAATCCCAGTACACTGGTCCAGCAGGAAGTTCCTCAAGTTAGAGTGGAGAGAAGAAGTCTTCCAGCTCCGCACTCTCTGCTTTGGTCTGTTGACCGCCCCTCATGTCTTTACGAGTCTTTTCCCTGGTCTCCGAGTGGTCCCACAAGTTGAGAATAAGACTGTTGAGATACCTCAACGACTGGTTGCTCCTCTCAGATTCCAGGGAGCAGTTGTCAGAGCAAAGGGACAAATTAGTGGCCTTCTTTGCAGAACTGGGGGTGGAGTTAACTGGGAGAAGTCTAAGCCCTCCCCTACCCCGAGGACAGTGTACCTGGGAATGGAAATTTATTCCATGCAAGCAAAGGCCTTCCCAATGAAGGAGAGAATTGGTAACTTGAAAAACATGGCAGAGCCCTTCACCAGGGGGAATCTGGCATCGCTGAGGGAATGTCAGAGACTGGTAGGCCACCTGGTGTGTCTGAAAAAACTTGTGGCCACGGGAAGACTGATGTTACGCCCACCCCAGTGGGACCTGAAAGAGATTCAGTCCCTGGCAAGACAGTACCGGTCACCAAAGAGACCCCCGTACCAGTGGTGGCTGGACCCAATGAACAACCAAGCAGGAGTCTCACTGCTGGATCCTCTTCCTCCATAACCACTTCTGTTTACGGATACATCCATAAATGAGTGGTAATCCCACCTTCTGGTCAAGATGGCCGAGGGCCATTGGTCCTCTGAAGAGAAAACTTGAGCTGCTGGCAGTTCAAAAAGTTCTTTATGTCCTGGGGGACTCGTTAGTGGGAAGTAGGGTGGCCCTGATGAGCGACATCGCCACCGTCGTCGCATATGTTAAGAAACAGGAAACCTGTGATCCTGTCGGTTCCACAACCTGCAGTAGACATCTTATCCTGTGCCGAGGACAATGCCATCTCCCTGACAGCCAGGTACATTCCGGGGAAACGGAACGTAATTGCTTGCGTCCTCAGCAGAAAGGGACAAGTTCTATCAGGTGAATGGTCCCTTCACCAGGAGGTAGCAAGGGCTGTGATAGAAAGGTGGGGATTGCCGCGCCTGGAACTTAACGCCTCATCTGAACGCAAAACTGCCGGTCTTTTGCTCCTCAGTGCCAGACCCAGCAGCAGCTCTGGAAGACGCGTTCCAACATCCATGGGACGGACTCTGTGCATACGCCTTTTGCCCATTCGCCCTCCTACAGCAGACGCTGGACCGGCTTCAGGGGCAAAGCAGGCAAAGTTGACCCTAATAGCTCCGTGGTGGCCGGAAAAAAGAGTGGTTCACGGATCTGAGATCCTTGGCACCGGAGCCCCCAATGGCCACTGCTTCTAAGACAAGACTGCTAAGGCAACTCCACTTCCAGAAGTTCCACGAAGGACTTTAAAACTTCTCCCTTCACGCGTGGAGATTATCCAGCGTTTAGTAAGGAAGGAGGGGTACTCCAAGAGGACAGCCAGCCAGATTACTTTAAATCTGAGGCAATCCTCGAGGGCCATTTACCAGGAGAGATGGGAAACCTTCGGCAAATAGTGCAACAAAGAAGGCATCCAGCCCCTCAAAGCTTCAATCCTGGTCATCACGGAGTTCCTAGTAGATCTTCGACACTACCGGGGCTTGTCAGCACCAGCAGTAAAGGGATTCCGTGTGGCCCTGGGACAGGTCTTCCTCCTCAAGGGCTTGAACCTGCCCCCCGAAGACCCCCTCACACCCCTCGTGGGACATTATCAAAATCCTCGACTCCCTGAAGAAGCCGCCTTTCGATCCCCTGAGACAAATCATGGACAAGGAACTGACCCTAAAGATGGTGTTCCTTCCCACCCTAGCCCCGGCTAAAAGGGTAGGTGAACTAAATGGGCTGTCTGCGGATGTCTTCCACTCCCATGGTTGTAAGGAGTTGTGCTTCAGGTTCGTCCCCTCTATAGCAAAAACACAGAACCCAGCGGTAGATGACTTCCTGTTCAATGAGTTCTCCATCCCTGCCATTCCTAGGACAAATGATCTGGAAGACCTTCTATTATGCCCGGTGAGGGCGGTGAGGGAATCTCTCTCTAGGACTGCCTCCCTCCGTTCGGCTATCAAGAGATTGTTCGTGATAAACAGGTAGAGTGAAGAAGGCGGTATCGAAGAATACGATCTCCTTCTGGCTCTGGGAGATGGTCCGAAGGGCGTACGTGACGCTGGGCAAATTCTCCCCCAGGTCTGTCAAGCCTCACGACATTCAGGGCATCGGCACCTCATTGGCCTTTGAGAAGAACAGGGCGGTCGGCCTGGTGATGAAGGCAGGGGTATGGTCGAAACAGTCAACATTTATGGCCCACTACCTTAAGAACTACTCCCTGAAGTCCTGGGAGGGGTTCATGCTCGGTCCCTTCGTAGTCACCCAGCAGAGGATCTAAGGACAGCTACATTCGATAGACCAGATGAGGTAACGAAGGATAGAGAGTCTCGGACCCTATCCCCTCGGCCCTCCATGGATCAATCCGACAAGGAGATGCTCCTTGGGCGAGTGTTACCGTATCATACCATCATTAACCCCTTGTTTTCTGTTTTACTTTTCCTAGACATGCCTTACACCCCCTCCCCTTCACCTGCAGATCCCTAACCTCTCTTCATGGTCTATTTACCCTCCTCCTAATTCTGAGGCTCCTACTATTGGGACGTGCGAAGTATTCGTATCGGAACAAATTACAATTTCTAAGTAAATATATTTTTCCTAACATACTTATCACATCCCAATAGGGTAACTGCCCCCCCCCCCCTCCATCCTTCCCTTCTGTAGACCCTTTTATCATTCGTCACTTTTCCTGAAACCAGAGGAGAATGGTTGTTGTTAACATGGAAGGCTAGCCCAAGCATGCACTTGGGGCATGCTGGGGAAACAAAGGGAGGTCAAGGTCTCGCAGGTGTGAAGGGTTTGGGGGATTGCCGTGGGGAGGGAAAATCTCTGGTCGGTTGAGACGTGTAGAGAGTACTCCTACTATTGGGACGTGGTAATTATGTTTGGAAAAATACAATATACTTAGAAATTGTCATATATATATATATATATATATATATATATATATATATACATATATATAATATATATATATATATATATATATATATATGTGTGTGTGTGTGTGTGCATGCATGTGTGTGTGTTTTGTGCGTGTGTATTTACATAAGGTTTATGTAATTATGTGTCTTTATCATCCATTACTAGGCCACTGTAGAACAAAGGCCTCAGACATGTCCTTCCACTTGCGTCTGTTTATGATCTTTCTGTGCCAGTCCACACCCGAAACATTCTTAGTTCGCAATCCATCGTCCTCTCTTCCTTCCACTGCTTCTTTTACAATCTATAGGGCCTAATTCTTTTATTCTTAATTTCCTTTTATTATATATATATATATATATATATATATATATATATATATATATATATATTTTACTTTATATATATATATATATATATATATATATATATATATATATGTAGGGGGACTTGTCATAAACTTTTTAGTCTCTCTTGATAGCTCAGTCGGTAGGGTCCCTGCCAGCATGGTTTCCAGCCGTACAGGTGGTGGTTCGAATCCCCACCCGGCCAGAAGCTGTTACTATAAAATGAATTCCAAGTGGATATATATTCCCAAGATAGAATTCGGTATTAAATGCCATTCGTGGGTGATATTTACATTAATTAAAATCACGTGTGCTTGTGATATATGTTCATTAAAATAACCACGTGTTGCAAACTCACGATTCAGCTATCATGGTGGAGATGGGTTTATTTCAAGTCTATGAACAGATTCCTGAATTCGACAGGAATATATAGGGGGACTTGTCATAAACTTTTTAGTCTCTCTTGATAGCTCAGTCGGTAGGGTCCCTGCCAGCATGGTTTCCAGCCGTACAGGTGGTGGTTCGAATCCCCACCCGGCCAGAAGCTGTTACCATAAAATGAATTCCAAGTGGATATATATTCCCAAGATAGAATTCGGTATTAAATGCCATTCGTGGGTGATATTTACATTAATTAAAATCACGTGTGCTTGTGATATATGTTCATGTATATATATATATATATATATATATATATATATATATATATATATCTGTGTGTGTTTGTGCGTGCGTGCGTATATATATATATATATATATATATATATATATATATATATATATATATATATATATATGTTATTCCTTTGGAAAATTTTCATCATTTAAACATATAGACCTTGGTCAGCTATCTTACTTCCTATACAGTTGCTTTCATAAGAATACCCTGCATTTTACAACTTTTCCAGGTATAATATCCTCACTGAACCTTTAAAATGCTCACTCCTTCAAGCCAGAACTACATTCTCGTCCAGCAGCATATCTCCCCTTTCAGCTTTTTATGTTAGATCCATTTGTACACTAATCATTCTCTTTGCATTTACTTTCCTATTCATCATCCGGTAGAAAGTGGCTAATTGTTTTTGTAATGGAATGAATGATCACCAATGAAAATCAGATACCTTTTTTACATATGGGGTAGGGGATTTGAATTTCATATCCATCAATACTTTCTTAATAATGCGAGGGTAACTTGGGTCATGGAAATAAGGAAAGCTTGTTGAAGTTGTTGTTTGAGTGAGAGTTGATATTGCGGAAATCCTAATCGAAAGTAACATTGGGGATGCGATACCAGTTACCCAATATCAGCCAATTTCCTTATCAAAATTCTCCGCTGTTGGCGGTTATTTAGTACATTAAATCCTTCGGAAGATGCACATGAAGATACAAATATTTCTTTTTGAAGGTTTTATGTTTTTTGTTGAGGGTTTTTTGGTGTTGTATATCCTGAAGCTGCAACCAATGTTGCTGGGGTGCTCAAACAAGATGGCAGCTACCTTAATCCTGTGTTCTAAGAAGCACGAGGCTATGTCTGTGTTGTTTCTGCATTATTATTGCAAGTGAGATTGCCTCTTGAATATTCCCTGACCGTTTCCTGAGCCCATAAGACCAGACAATTTTTATGACTCGCAGATCAGGTCAGAGATAAGTCAGTCAATCAGGTAATCGGCACAAGAATATTACTGATTTTGGCCTACATCGAGTCATTGTTTTATCTTACACACACACGCTCTGCATACCAATGTCTCCTCTCTAAGTGAATGAAAATTACAAGAGGCATTGGAGCTATTCCCACTTAAAATCATAGACAAGGAAACACTAGTATATGGACAAATGGAATCCTTGCAGGTGTCTAGGTGTGCACTAGGAGGTCGAAAACTAAATACATAATGGATTTACTCTTTGTTGAACATTAGAGTTACAGAAAATTCATATTTGTATTAAGAAGAAAAGTGCAATGTCTCTGATAACTGTTTACTGGCTAAAATGTATAAAGAGTAGTATCATAATTCTACAGAGGAAATGAAGGAATTCCGAGAATAGAGTAATAACAGTAATGTGTTAGGAAATGCATAGTCCCTTAAGCATTTCATTAAAAAGGTAACATTTGCACCACCCATCTAATGGACAATAATTGCTCTGTATATGAATTTGTGTGTGTGGAAATTGCTAATGTTCTGTGGTATGAAGTATTATTGACGATAACAATTATAAGTATTTTTATACAAACAATATTTTGTTACAATATGTGTAAGAAAAACTGATTGGTCCAGTGTTAAATCCGATTCGAAATAAGTGTGTATTATGTCAACACAGCTATTCAACATCTTTATACAAGGAATTATGTGATAAGTTAGAAAAAGGATAGTAGGTGTAATGGCAAAATGATGGGATAAGTGTTGATGGGTTGATGTTTACTAACGATATAGCACTGGTTAAGTATAGTGACAAGGAACTATATTAACTAGTATAAAACTGAAATTGTTGGTTAGAGACCAACAATATACTTTATATGAATAGATCATGGTTTTCCGTTGACTGAATGACAGTCTAGATAAGGGATTTTTCACACGTCCAACAACATGACGACAAAAGTTTCTAACTATTTCATTTTCGTAAAGAAAAGAGTTACTTAAATATGATGGAGAAATTCAATTTAATAATATGCATTTGCAATCAATCTTAAAATTAGGTAATAGGAAGGAAGAATCGTATTGTTATTTTAGTGTATGTTTAAATCATTTGCTCCTTCAAGAGAGTGGAGACATATATTTCGAATTATTGGAAATTGAACTTGATAGACAAAGTACAATTGAATAGAAAACTTGCGTTTGCCCTTTAATTCTATTCGACTCCTGAAATGCTTTCCTTTCCAAGTTTTTGAGATGATCTCTGGAACTAAGCTTTTTTATGCAAAAGGTTACTTTTGAAAGTATTAACAGTGAATAATATATGTTACTCTTTCTTTTGTGTTGAAGCACTGCATTAGTTCTTTCAATTTATTATGACCTCTCTCGTTACGGTTTGCTTAAATAATTTGTTGATTAGGTAGGTTTGGTAATGTTTCATGAGCTACTTTGCTCTTAGATTACTTTTTATTAAATTTACTTCTAGTCAGGTTTTATACCGACATTCCATTAGGCACATTGATCTCGAGTGCACTGGCTGTCAAGGGTGTGGTATTTGAAGAGGCTATAATCTTCTCACATGTAAAAGTATTGATGGTTGTTGAACTTAACGACCAACCATCTATTATTAAATCATTAGTATAGATACGCTAACTGCCACTTATTGGAACAAATGATGTTGGAAAGTATTAATCCCGTGGTTTCCCGGAAAAAGCTTATTATTGTAGAGTTATTTTCTCGACTCCTTATGTCAGTAGATCGTTCAAAGTTTTCGATATTGGCCGCTATGGCTGATTAGACTGTACAGGGGATTAATAAATGGGGAAGAGTCATAGCATAAAATTCTTATGAGATATTAATCTCCATGAGATGTTGTTACACATTTCTGATTTATGAATAATTATCATTTATTCTTTTTAGACCTAATTCTGCATCGGTGAATCAACTTCCCTTGTCTTTATGCATATATTAAAATGATTATTTTCCTTCCTTGGCACTGCAATCTCGTAATATTAGAAAATATTTTAGCTTTTGTTTTAGCTTCTATTTAATATCTTTTGTCCCCAAATATGAATAGCTCGGAAGGAAATGTGGACGTTGGAAAAGAACAAGGCTTAAAAAAATTAATGAATCTAATAGAAAAACATTAATAACGGACAAATGCGACGGAATTTTAGGTTTTGAATAAGGAATAATTACGGTTGATATTTATTTACTTATGTAAATGACCGTTTCCTGGGCCCTTAAGACTCGCAGATCAGGTTAGAGATAAGTCAGTCAATCAGGTAATCGGCCCAAGAGTATTACTGATTTTGGCATACATCAAGTCATTGTTTTATCCTACACACACGCGCGCGCGCGCGCGCGGCAGGGGTTCGATAAGAGGTCAAGAATCGAAATACGTTTTTTTTTTAAATAGAGTAAATTAAGAAAATTCCTTTATCCATATCATTACGTAACTACCTCTCCCATCCTGCGTAACTCTTCCCCTCCCACCTATCCCCTTTCTACATAAACCCTTCTTTCCTTACCTAATGATTCCCCTCCTTCCTAACTTATGCTTCCATCCTACCAAATCCCCTCGCTTTGCCAACCTTTTCTCCTTACCAACCACCAACCCCTTCTCCAACCTCCTCCTCCCTTCCCTTCCCATCCCCTTACCTTCCCCTTCATTCCTTACCCCAACGCTAAAGGCTAATCTTTTCTTCCTCGCATTTCTGTTCTATATTTCTATTATTCTTAAGCATTGTCACATTACTTCTTGTCCCAGACATAACGTCTTTTTGGTGTACTAATGTAGAAACTCGTTTCCTTCTAACATTTCCTTGTCTGCCATAGACCCCAGCATCCTCTCCCTCCCCCCCCTCCTCGTTCATATATATCCCCTCTCTCCCTAGAGACCTAGACCCAGGTAGTTCCAGTACGTAACGTCCAAATTCTGTTTGTTTCTTTCATTCCTTTTATTGCTAAACTTATTATTGAGTTCCCAACTCTTCGTTTTTTCTCTAATTTAATAGACCTGAGAGTTTTTTGGTACCAAAGTTTCCGGTAATCTCTCTCTCTCTCTCTCTCTCTCTCTCTCTCTCTCTCTCACACATGTAGGGTATTTGATTCATGTGAACAATGCTTGCTTTTCGAAGTAGAAATGAAAGATTGAATTAATAGTTGACAATGTATCACTATCAAAATAAATCTGATTTTCTAAACGAAATATTCATTATATTGCATCCGTGATAATTGAACTTGAAGTATTATTTCATTTCAAACGTATTTAAGGGTTAACGTCTCATTTATAAGATGGATCCAGAAGCATTCTATACAGTAGATGGAAATTAAGAGGCACATTTAAAAAAAAAAATGACAATTAATTTAAACAGAGGGCCCAACCTTTTTTTTTTTTTTTTTTTAATAAAAGCCAAGGGTCACCTTTTAATTAACGGGATACTGATAATCTGTCGAAAAGACGTTCAACTTTGATGTTGAAGGGGAGTCAAATTTCAGTCGTATAATTGATCCAAATTTACTTCGAAATGGGACACAACCTTTCTTACTAGAGCTCTTCAACTTTATTGAGAAAAGGATCCTGGTTCAAACTTTAGTTTTAATATGGGATCATTCCCTCTGTTGGAGATTTGTTTTCAGTCTCCTCGATACACGAATGTTCTTTCAACTATAGAGAGTTTTTATTGTGTTATTTTTTTTGTTTTATGGGCAATTTCTATAATGAAAACGGGTGTATATTTATGAGAGAGAGAGAGAGAGAGAGAGAGAGAGAGAGAGAGAGAGAGAGAGAGAGAGAGAGAGTAGCTTATCTTATTTTCGTGTGCTTCTCTGGCGTCTCCAATTATATTTTGGTTTGGACTAGACTTGAAAATATTTTCATCTTTCGAAATATTTTATGTTAATTTTGATTCAATTAGGAATAGTGTAAAGGGTAAAATAAGATTTAGCAACGAAGGCTTATATTTTAAAGGTTTCATAATTTGAGGCTAGTTTCGAAATGCTGTACCGATTACGATCTGAATTTCATTAGTAGGTTCACTCATGATGTGTGCTATCAGAAGATTATAGATTTTTTTTTACTGATTTTGAAATCGTTTTAAGTGTTCTAATTAGATACTATTTTCATTTATGTTATTTGATATTTTCCATATTTCACCTTTGATTCATCACTTGAGACTTCAAGAACTTTGACCGTTGGGTGAAAAAGATTCAATTGTGAAATATATATCATATTTGTGTTGAAAATTTTAGTTTTTCTAAAAGATCAGTTACTGAATGATACAATTAAAGACGAGACTAAATTCTGGTATCATTGTTATTAGCCTAACAACTTATCATCAAGCACTTAATAGGAAAATCTGGAATTAAGAGACCCATACAAGAATGGTTTGCTGTAGGCGACCAGACGAAAATCTCCCACCATTACCAATTCGCACTGGCCTGTGTGGTGATGGAAACTGGCCAAGCTTAAGAGATTATTATTATTATTATTATTATTATTATTATTATTATTATTATTATTATTATTATTCGCTATGCTACAATTCTAGTTGGTAAAGCAGTGAGGAAAGGAAATAAGGAAATAAATAAACTATATATGAGAAGAAATAGTAAGAAAATGAAGTATCATAAGATTAGCAACGTTACAATAGATCTGTCATTTATGAACAATGAAGAGAGTATCATGTCAACATGTTCGACTTAAAAACATTCACTGCAAGTTTGAACTTCTGAAGTTTCACCAATTCAACTGACTGATTAGGAAGATCATTCCATAATCTGGTTACAGCTAAAATAAAACTTTCGGACTACTGTGTAATAGAGAAGGTTAAATTGTTAGAAATAACGACGTACATAGTGCTATATATAGGATGGTACAGTCTGGGAAGATCTGAATGCAAAGGATGGTCAGAATTATGAAAAATCTCATGCAACACGCATAAAAACTAATATCTAGATCAGGAATAAGAAATCTAATAGACCACAAGTTTTTGTCCAACAAATTAAGATGAGATTCAGCAGCTGAAGATCAGACAGGAGAACAATACTCGAAACAAGGTAGACAAATAATTGAAAAATTTCTTCAGGATAGATTGATCAACGAAAATCTTAAAACTTCCCTAATAAATATTTTTTGGCAATTGAAGAAGAAACAGGCAGAATGTGTTTCTCAAAAGTTACTTTGCAATAAAGAAACATCTAAGATTTTAAAATCATATATAATTAACGAAATATTATCAATGCAGAGATCTCGATGTTGAGGAACCACTGTGATCGAACTACTTATAATTATACTTCGAATTTTGTTAGGATTCAACTTATTGCCCCATAATTTACACCAGACCTTAATTTTAGCTAGATCTGTATTAAGGGATTGAGCAACCCCAGGTCTACCTTCAGGAGATGGAATTGATGCGAAAATAGTAGCATCATATGCATATGCAACGAGCTTGTTTTCTAGGCCAAACCGCATATCATGACTCTGGAGTATTTAAAGTAATGGGCCAAGAAGACTATCCTGAGCACACCAGATATTACATTCTTATACTTACAGTAGTGCTCATCAACAAATACTCTTTACAATCAATTACTTAAAGATTCTATAATGATGCTAAGAAAAGACCCACCTACTCCCAACTGTTTGAGTTCGAAAACACCGGACTCATAATTAGCCTAAAATCAAAACCAATCCTACAAACATATGACCACAATCAAAAGATTTCTGTACAGTATTGGTAATTATAATAAGGTCATCATATGCTCCAAGGCCTTTGTAAAACCTAAATTGCAAACTAAGAAACAAAATATTACTTTCAGCCTACATATTTATACGTTTTGCCAAGATGTTAAAAAAACTTTAGATAATATGGGAGTTATGAAAATTGGGCAGTAACCAGCTGGGGGAGAACTACCACAAAACATTTACTTAGTGGAGTAACTTAAATAATTCTCCAACAAGTGCAAAAAGAACCTCTTCTTGCAAACATAAGAAATATAACAGACAACTTAGGAGCTATGAAATTAGCGGTCTTTCTAAGAAAAAAGGAAAGGTGCCATTTTGGGTCTACACCTCCATAAACATCAAAAGTGTTTTCATTGCATGGGACTGGAAAGCCCAACTAGTTAGTTTAGTCATAGGAAAATAGGAATGAGGAAGATTCTTATTACTCTGCTTACTGTCAAACGCATCAAACATAAGGGTTGCCATTTCTTTGGACAGCGAATAACAGAACCACCTAATTTAAGTAATGGAGGAACTATTAAGTCTACAAAAAAAAGTGTATAGTTAAGGGTACCCGACCATTTGTGGTCCTGGGTTGCGCCAAAAAGGGCTTCTTTTATCGTCAAATTGTATTTTCTTTTTAAAGCATAAACACTCTTGAGTAGCAGCTCTCAGTCGGGTATAGTTTGTGCGGAGGCACTAGTTAAGTAAGCGGAGTAAATGTAATTAACTTTATTTCAACAAACAGCAAACTTATAACTACAGTTTCCATGAAAGAAGGTCACAAAATTAAAACAGATTGATACAAGCACATACAGGCAGAAAAAAGTTATCAGTGCAAGGGGAGAGCGATAAGGACAATATACAAACAGAAATACTGTCACAGTGTACGAGCGTGTGATGTGCTTGCAGTACCCATGGCTCTCCCCCTGAAAAAGACATACATGTGAAATAGGATGCCTTGCTCTTGAGAGGCGTACTGTTGGTGGGTCATCTGGCAGAAGATATGCTAGCAATCAATGAAGACCTAGTCTTCTTTGCCCCACACATTAAGGAAGAGTGCTTTCGATGTACGACGGATCACAAGGGAAGGGCCTGTGTAAGGGGGCATTAATGTTGGCTTACTAATGTCGTTGCACAGGAAAACGTTCGTTGGCAAGTGCAGATCTGTTGGCATGTGTTGCTTAGCTGGAGTTTGTAAGTCTGGCGGTATGGAGTAAATTTTCCCACAATGTGACGTAGACGCTGGAGATTGTCGGAGGAGGTTGCAGATGGAAAATATTCGGCAGGGATGACCAGCGGGTCGCCATAAACCATTTCAGCTGCCTAGACATCCAGGGCGTTTTTAGGAGTGGTCCTTAGTCGCAGGAGGATGTCGGCACACCTAGACAGACTATGTCATGTCCTGGAGAGTAGCCTTGGGAGAAGAGAATGGCAAGTACCCGTGTCTACCAAAAATCGCACGCCCATATCTGTGTCATGTAAAAAGAAAAGATTAGTGATGGGAAGCCACCACTGCAAGCGATGGCCTACTTACATACTTTTTGGCACTTGTCAACCATTTGCAGACTTCTTCACAGCAGCCCCGAATTTGGAATGGCCAATGGGCGTCAGTAAGCAGCTGTAGAGGTCGTTAGTTGGCGAGTAAGCGAGTGGTGGGTGGTGGGCAGTTTTGTCACCACTTTGGCCCTTCACAGAGGGGGCATCTGTGTCCTATTGCATTCACGTCAGTTTTAATCGATGTTGAATAGTTGTCTACTTTGTCAGGAGTGGAGGTGTCGATGAAGGACTTAAAGGTGGTGAACTGGCTGTCCATATGGGCGTCGACTTTGGTCATCAGGTCCTTCATGGGTGAAACATTGACATCAGGGATAGCAGCGAGTACACGTTTGGGTAGGCATCGTACCCAAAGCACACGCAGTAGATTCACTTCACGAGGAGAGCCGTCTGCGGTTGGTTACAGACGAGCGATACTGGTCATTTCTCTGAGGGTGAGCGAAGCCCTTTGGTTCCCCAGTGGTTGTCAAGAGAGCTGACAAAAGTTTTGCTATGCAGGCGGCTGGTGATGGAAACTACTGCTTCAGGAGGTATGATGTGAGGGCATTGTACATTATTTGTGTGTTCCCTTGCTCGCACAGCCAATCAGAGATTTCCGGGAAAGTGTCTCGGGGATCGCCGCGAGAACATAATCTGCTTTGGGACTTGACTGAGTCATGCCCTTCATGCAAAACTGGTGAATGCTTCTCCACTGGTGAAGGGTATTAGTTTCGGGGGCATGGCGTTAATAGTAGAGTCAGTGTCTGAGGGCGGCTACATCAAACGATGAGACAGCAGTGCGTGGAAAAGCGGGAGGGAGCTGACACTCCGATGGTCACCAATGTACGAAGGCACCAGTTAGGTATTAACTGATAAGCGGAGTAAATGTAATTAACTTTATTCCAACAAACAGCGAGCTTTTATAACAACAGTTTACAGGAAAGAAGGTAAAAAAAAATCAAACAGATTGATACAGGCACATACAGGCAGAAACAAGATATCAATGCGAGGGGAGAGCGATAATGACAATATACTAAAAAACGGAAATACCATTTCAAGTCAAATCTGAAATGTTACCCTTCCAAAGATAATATCGCCGTATGCCTGTAGGAGATAGTTTACCACTAATACTACCCTTTTATATCTAACTGGTTGCATCTGAGACATTCTTGATATTTGAAATAAATCTAGACTTGGCCATATTGCATTAATGGCTACTTCTGGTTTGGTTAGTTTTTCAGACTTCGTAAGTGGATACTGAATGATCGGTTCTTGATCCTATTTCGCTCCTAAACTGAGAACGTAGACCTATGTTTGTCGTTGTAAAGTATAGTCTTCAAATACAGTGGTACCTCTACATACGAATTTAATCCGTTCCACAGCCGACTTCTGATGTAGAAAATTTTCGGATGTCGAAACGAATTTTCCCATAAGAATACATTGAAATAGGATTAATCCGTGGTTGAGCCCAAAAACGTATGATAACTCCTTAATAAATTACTTCACATAATTACACATGACAATATGCACACTAAATTAGATAATAGACACGTAAAAAAGAATAATTATCAAAAAAATGATAAATAAGAAACGGGTTTTTAGCGTCACTTTACCTTAGAAAGTCCAGCGCAGGTGTTGTTAGTCTTGCAACGCAGAGAGGAGACGGACGGGTGGCGAGGAGGTAGAGAGGTTGACTACGATAAACGTACACTACCGTAACTTATTCTAACTTACACTAAGTGAACTTTAACCTAACTTAGCATTTATTTTTTTTATTTTCATATTTTATATTTTTTTTTACATTTTCTTTTTTTCTTTTTGATGATTAATTTTAATCACTTTCATTCTCTCCACTTAAAATAGATTGAATTTTTTTCTCTTCACTCTTTGCCGTTTTCTTTGAACCACTTCCATCCTCTTCATCACGAGTTCGCTTTGTAGTTTTTTTAAAGAAGCTATCGATAGAAAGTTGCTTGGTACAGCTTTTCAGAATGTTTCGAAAGTAAATTAGGGAAACATCATCAAACTGCGCAACTACACGACAAACCTGCAATTTCTTTGGATGGTATTTGTCGATGAAGTCGACCACGTCTTGATATTTTCCTAACACCTCTTTTATTTGCGCCGAACCTAACACATGTTCTACCTCCTCGATCCCTTCCTTGTCATCACTCATGTGCTCAGACATAGCATGGAGTTCCTTGAGCTCCTCTGTAGTAAGTTCGTCATGATGTTCTTTTGCAAGTTCACTCACACATGCTTTTCAATAATTCCTTGCTTTACTTCTAAAGAAAGCATTTCCTTATTCATTTTCTCACCATTACCACTTGCGAAACTAAGCCTTTTAGGACCCATGATTTACGTAAAATACCGTAAAAGGATGAACGTAAAAAATCACGATTAAAACACAGTTAATAGCAGAACGCACAGGGCACAACCACACGAAGCCGACGAGAACAGAGGAATGTCCCAAGCCACGCTAATTGAGGGTCCCTCCGAGGTAGAATGCTGCCTTCTATCGGCAGAAATAAAAAATACATCCGGCGCTATGAGTACCACCTACGCGTACGGGAATTATTTACTTTGGGTGTCGAAAAAAAATTCGGGTGTAGAGTAGGAACGTGTTCGAATTGTACTTCGCATGTCGAAAAATTTGGATACAACCGGTACGACGAAAATTGCTTACTTCGTGTGTCGAAATAAAATTCGGGTGTAGAGTCGAAAAATTGCTCGAATTTTACTTCGGATGTTGGAAAATTCGAATTTAGATACGTTCGTATGTAGAGGTTCCACTGTACCTATATTGTGTCTCAGTTTTATCAGTAATATTATTGTTAGTCTAAAGAATGCAGTAGTACAATATTTTTATTGCATTTATTAATTTATTAAACGTCCTTAACCAACCCCAGAGGCGAGATGAAATTACTGATAGCAAGCAATGACTAGAAAAGACCAGCATGTAGTATATTCATAGTGCATGGGAAGATCTCAAGTAAAAACAGAACTTATTCGATTGCTTAATCTATCTCCATATTTTAGCATTAAACTTAATTTAGTATACTTGGCTCAGTAGGTTTCAAATCTGTTACCTCTCTTTTGTTCCTACCAGAGTTATTTCATAAATATCCAGAAAGCTGGAAATTGTTCGTAATTTTTCTCACTTCTAAATAGAAGACGCTTCTTATATTTCGTATCATTCACGTGTAATATCTGCAACCTCCCGGGGGTCTTCATCTTCAATACAGCAAAAAAAAAAAAAAAAAAAAAAAAAATAATATCACACAATAGTGGTACTTCTGTTGGGTGCAACTGCCTGGTACAAAAAATATTTCAGTCCCTTTACTGTTGAATTGTAGAAAAAACTTCCTGGTTGTTTTCTTGATGCCCTCAATTTTAAATACTGTGAAGCCTTAATTTCTATTACTCGCATTGTTGTTGTTATATACTGACATCTTTTTATTAAGTGCGTTATTTCTACTTTTATCCATTACATTTTTTTAAAAATAATTGCTCATGTCTTTCCTTCCCCTTCAACTAGAATTTATAAAACTATCTAGTTGCTGAGTACTTTTACGTTATTGAACCGTTTCGATCATAACGCAATTTTATTATATCGGCGTTTAAATGATACAGTAGATACTTTCTCGGAAAGATACAATGTTAGGGAAAGATAATAGTGACTTGATTATTCAGGACAGAATTGCTATTGGCTTTTCGAATTACTATAATCTAATTTGGATGTAACTTTGTTTGTATAATGATTGAGTAGATATTGCCTGTGTTGATCCTCATTGCACATTACTTCATGTTCGGAGGTGAACTGTTATTTACGCACGACCCGGAAATATACATAATGCATCATCAAATTGTGGAAAACTAAAGTGGATCGTCAAAAACAATTAATTCACAAACATATTTCTATTTTAGCTTATCTTACTTAGACACTGATTTAAGTTTTTATTCATATTTACCCTTCGCGTATCTAGTGTATCATGATACGTATCATCCCTTACTGTACCTATGACCTTACCCTCTCTCTCTCTCTCTCTCTCTCTCTCTCTCTCTCTCTCTCTCTCTCTCTCTCTCTCTCTCTCTCTTTTTTTTTATATATATATATGTATATATATATATATATATATTTCTTTGTCTAGCTAGAATTTATTCACCATTCCCTGTCTATGAGAGATTAGCTTGTTGAATCACGTGGCTTACCATTCGCATATTACAGCTAAATTCTTAGATGGATATGAACTCGCTCACAGAGATTCAACCCTTACAAACCATTCCTCCTTTCCTAACTACCACACGGCAGTTTGAGCAATTTGTGTGAGCTTGTTTTCAAGTGGTTGGCGCTCAGCGTTACAGAAAAGACATATGTATATATTAAGACACTTATTCTTTATTATATAGGAGAGACTAGAGTTTTCTCAAGTTCTAATATAAATTTCTCCTTGTACTCTGCCTCTCTTTTCATCATTATTTCCTTCCCTTTCCTATGATTTTAGTTTTCTTTTACCGTATTATCCAACCTCTGTGACTACCACTCGCAAATGCTGAATCTTGGAGGGAAGCGTTTGTTTGAATTAGAATCTAATGGTGGCAATAAAGGATGACGACAATCACCGCGATTATGGTTTGGACCTCTTCAGCGGAATTATCACCAAATGTTAGTTCCTCGGAATCTAAGGAGACTCATTACTTAGCTTGACTCTGACCTACCGGCCGCAAGATATGACCATAATGGTCTTGTAACGAGCCGAGAGAAGGTTGTGAACTCTAAGGCAGTGTGAAAGCAACTGAGTTAGTTTATTGTAGATCACTCTCCTATATATACAAAATCTCAAAGCAACAAGAATTTTCATGTTGAGAAATCGACAGTGTTACAGAGGAAAAAAAGCAGACATGATTTTTCAGGTTCTTTTTAGTGCGAGGGGAGAGCGAAGATACAATCACAAAATGAACTATGTACGATCGTGTGAAACACGGTTGGTACATGGCTCCCCCCCCCCCTAAAAATGACATACTGTGCATGTTAAATAGGGCGCCCTGATCTAGAGAGGCGAACTGTAGGCGGGTCATCTGGCAGAAGATAAGCAGGTTTTAGATGATCAATGAGACCCAGTCTTCCCGTGTAAGGGGGCGTTAGCGGTGGCTTGGTAGTGTCGTTGCGCAGGAAGACGTGCGTTGCAGAGTGCAAGTCTGTTGGTATGTGATGCTTCGCTGGGGGTTGTAAGTCTGGCGGCATGGAGTAAATTTTCCCACGATGTGACGTATGCGCTGGAGATCGTCGGAGGATGTTGTAGAAGAAAAAAATTCGGCAGGGACGACCAACGGGTCGCCATACACCATTTCAGCTGCCGAGACGTCGAGGGCATCTTTAGGAGTGGTCCTTAGTCCCAGGAGGACCCAGGGAAGCTGAGTAAACCAGTTGGAATCCTTGCAGCGGGACATCAAAGCTGCTTTGAGGGTGCGATGAAAACGTTCAACCATTTCATTGGCAGCGGGGTTGTAGGCCGTTGTCTGATGTAGGGTGATGCCCAGGAAATTCGTTAATGATATCCACAATTGAGAGGTGAAAGTGGTTCCCCTGTCGGAAGTAATATGCTCAGGGATACCAAATCTTGCAATCCATCCAGAGAGTAAGGCAGATGTACATGAGGTGGACATTGCAGTTTCCATGGGAATGGCTTCAGGCCAAAGAGTGGAGCGGTCGATGACGGTAAACAGGTAACGATGTCCTTGTGATGTGGGTAGGGGGCCTACAACGTCGACGTGAATGTGTGCGAAACGATGCTGAGGTTGAGGAAAGGTGCCCACTCCGGAATCCGTGTGACGATGTACTTTGGAAGTTTGGCACGAAGTACAGGCGCGAACCCAATCCTTTGCATCCTTAGAAATGCCGTGCCAAATGAACTTTGCCTTCAGCAGCTGTGCAGTAGAATGACACGAGAGATGTGAAAGGCCGTGAATGAAATCAAACACCTGCCGTCGCATGGGAGCAGGAATCCAAGGTCGCGGTCTACCAGTACTGACGTCACAGAGGAGGGTGGTGTTGGAGTCTTCGAGGGGAAAGTCTTCCCAACGGAGGGACGCGCAGGATGTCCTACATGCTTGATACTCTGGATCCTGTCATTGGGCTTCAGCCAGGGTGTTGTAATCCAATCCCAGTTGAACGGCAGCCAAAGTGTTTCTTGACAGGGCATCGGCAACGGGATTCATTTTCCCAGGCACGTATTGAAGGGAGAGATGTCGGCGCTGCCGGGCGGACAAGGCATCAGACTGTCGAGTAAAGGCGTGCACCGGACGCATGTGGTCTGTGCAAATGACGAAGGGCGTACCTTCTAAGAAATGGCAAAAGTGACTGACAGCCAAGTGCACCGCCAGCAATTCTCGATCGAAGGTAGAATAACCCGATTCTGCCTTGGACAGTTTTCTGCTGAAGAAGGCCAGTGGGCGGGGCGAGCCGTTGACCACCTGCTTGAGTACTGCACCAATAGCGACGTCGCTGGCATCGGTGGAGAGAAGAAGAGGGGCATGTGGGATAGGAAAAGTGAGAGCCGCAGCGGTTGATAGGGCCTTCTTTGCATTGCAGAATGCTGCTTCTTGAAGAGGACCCCACTTCAGGTCCTTTGGCTTGCCCTTGAGGGACGCGTAAAGGGGAGCAAGAGTGGCGGCAATGGCTGGCAGAAAACGGTGATAATAGTTGATCATGCCCAAGAATTCCTGCAGAGCTTTGACGGTCGAGGGCACGGGGAAATTCTGAACGGCTGCTACCTTCTCAGGGAGGGGGTGGACTCCTTCAGGAGTGATGCGGTGCCCTAAGAACGACACTTCGTTGGTGCCAAAGGTACACTTGTCGTACCGGACTACAAGGCCGTTTTGTTGCAGGCGGTCGAGCACGATGCGCAGGTGACGGAGGTGTTCCTCTTTTGAGGAGGACAACACAAGTATGTCGTCCACATAACATACACAGAAAGGGAGGTCCCCTAAGATGCCATCTATGAGACGTTGAAACATTGCCCCAGCATTACGAAGGCCAAAACAGGAGTAATTGAAGGTGTATATACCAAACGGAGTGGTGATGGCATTCTTGGGGATGTCTTCTGGGTTCATAGGCACCTGATAATACCCCTTCAGGAGGTCGAGCGTAGAGAAAACCTTTGCTTTGTGCAGGTAGGAGGTCACGTCGGGAATGTTTGGGAGGGGGTAGTGATCCGGTTCTGTTTGCATGTTCAGGTGCCTGTAATCCCCGCACGGACGGAGGGAGCCGTCTTTCTTCAGAACAATGTGTAAGGGTGGTTGACCAAGGGCTGGAGGCCTTTTGGCAAAGGCCCATTTCCTCCATTTCGGCGAACGTCTGTTTGGCGGCTGCCAATCGTTCCGGTGCCAGACGTCTGAATTTTGCGAAGACTGGGGGTCCCGTCGTTGATATGGTGATAAATACCGTGCTTGGCAGGAACCGTGGGCGTTTGGCGGAGTTCTGGACGGAAAACTTCCGGGTACGACATGAGGAGGTAGGCGTAGGCATCCGTGGGTGTGCTAATGTGGTGAGCGAGGTTAGAGGGGGCGGGTTGAAGAGGTGTCGACAATTACGAGTCTGCGTTGACCAATCGTTGGTGGGCGACATCGACCAGAAGGTGGAAATGAGAGAGGAAATCCGCACCGAGGATTGTCAATGTGACGTCAGCAACGAGAAACTTCCAATTGAATTTACCGTTTCCGAACGATAATGTGAGGTTCTCGTAATTTGTAGGTGGGTATCGCAGATCCATTGGCAGCTACCAAGCGGGCGTTGGCAGATGTAGACAGACTACGTCGTGTCTTGAAGAGTTTCCTTGGCAAAAGAGAACGACAAGCACCCGTGTCTACCAAAAATCGCACGCCCGTTCCTGCATCATGTAAAAAGAAAAGATTAGAAACACGGGAGGCCACCGCCACAAGCGATGGCCTACTTACACGTTTTTTGGCCACTGACAATCCTCGTCACATTTCTAACGCTGTTGCCCTGAATCTGAAGTGGTAGTAGCAAAACTGCGGTGGATGGGAGGTAGTAAGTGGCTGTAGAAGTCGTTTGTTGGGGCGCGAGCGATTGGTGGGTGGTGGGCGGCTTTGTCGCTGCTTCGGCACGTCACGGTGTAGGCGTGTATGTCCTACGGTATTCATGTCAGCTTCGGTTGATGTTGAATAGGCATCCTCTTCGTCAGGGGTGGAGGCGTTGATGGAGATCTGGAAGTGGCTGTCCATAAGGGCGTGGGCTTTGGTCATCAAGTCCTTTATGGGTAAACTATCGACATCGGGTATGGCAGCGTGTATAGGTCCGGGTAAACGGCGTATCCAAAGGGCACGAAGTAGGTTCACCTCACTGGTCATTTCCCTGAGGGCAAGCGAAGCCCTTTGGTCCTCAAATGGTTGTTGCTAGAGCTGAAAAAGCTTTGCTACACGGGCAGCTGGCGACGGCGAGTACTGCTGCAGAAGGTATGTTTTGAGGGTGTCATACGCTATTGGGGTGTCTCCTTGTTCACAAAGCCAGTTGGATATTTCCGGGAAGGTGTCCTCGGGTATCGCCGCGAGAACATAATCTGCTTTGGTGGTTGAGCAAGTCATGCCCTGGATGTGAAACTGGACATCTGCGCGCTGAAACCACGCAAACGCCTCTCCGCTGGCGAACAGTGAAAGTTTCAATGGGGCAGCCGCAGCGCCAACTTCTGTAGAGTCCGCCATAGTACCAACGATGGAGGGGCGAGGGGGTTGGGGGTGGAAGGCGGTGGGAGCGAGTCGACTTCCCGGGTCACCAATGTAACGAGCCGAGAGAAGGTTGTGAACTCAAAGGCAGTGTGAAAGCAACTGAGTTAGTTTATTGTAGAACACTCTCCTTTATATACAAAATCTCAAAGCAACAAGAATTTTCTTGTTGAGAAATTGACAATGTTACAGAGGAAAAAAAGCAGACATGATTTTTCAGGTTCTTTTTAGTGCAAGGGGAGAGCGAAGATACAAGCACAAAATGAACTATATACGATCGTATGACACACGGTTGGTACAGTCTCATTAATAATTGGTGGAATAAAGACCACGCCTGTGCCTCTCCTAGTCTTTTGGTGCCATCTGGTATGTAAAGCACGCGGGGAGCAATCAAGTAAGTTGACCCACAGTAGAACTGTGGGAACTGATGTGTGCTAATGATTCAGTCATGATAGTAGACATAAGAGAAGAATTGCAAGAAATGTTTTTAGCATGGAAAGGAGACCTAGAAAGGAAAGGATTGAAGGTGAATATTGGAAAGAGATAGCTAATGATTAGTAGCAGATAAGGATAGGAAGAAGTAAGCATTCAAGTAGAAGATGGTAGGCTTCAGGGCTAAAACAGAACAATGAGTTTAACTACCTTGGAGAAAAATTAGCAAAGAAAAGCGGTACTGAGAAGTCAGTGAGAACGAGAGGGAAAAGGGAATTGCGAAAATGAAGAGAATAATTGGAGTTATTTTAAACAAGAAAATGCCATTGAAACTCAAAATGAAGATCTATGAGACAGTTATCAGGCCGTACTATTGTATGGGTCAAGAATTGGGCACTTTAAAGGAAAGAGTGGGGACTATTGGAAAGAACCGAGATGAGGATGATGGAATGGATTGCTGGAATACCAGTACTGGAAAGGAGGGAGAGTCAAGATATAAGACGAATGTTGGGTATATATAATGTAAAAGAAAAGGTTAAGCAACCTCGTCTGAGATACTATGGGAGAAGGTGGAACAAATCAAGAGCTAAAAACTTATAAGTGATGAGTTGGAGGTGTGTGTAGTTAATTTTCATTTTGTCTCCAGCTAAACTGGATCATTATCAGTCAAGGATGATACGATTGTTAGTGTTTTAATGTACGTAAACTCTATTGAACATACCTTCAAATACCATTAGATTATGGGACTTGGTTAAGTAAAATTGATCTCCTGGGCTGTCCAGAAAATTGCTCAAATTACATGTGATGATAAAAACTTTGAAGCTGGCATTACTTACCAAATATTGGTGCTGAAAATCAAGAATTTACATACTTTAAGTTAAAGAACCCAGATTTTGAGTTTTAAATGAATATCTTTTATGGCATGGATGAAGAATATGATTTTATCCTAAAGGATACAAATGAGTCACACCCGTTTAGCACAAGAAATGTCAGAATTTTGACCTGGTGCATTGCTTTGTACATAGAAAAAGTATATATTTCTATGAGCCATTAAATGCCTCTAAAAGAAGATACCATACTACTTTAAACTATCTTGGGTAAAACCAGTTTATCCAGTGCTTGTAATTATACCTTGTAGTGTTACTTGTTTATCTTCAACCCTTCTCTAAATAGATTTGTTGAAGTAGTAACCATTTAATAGTCCCCTCAACAGAAAATAAAAACGGAGAGCATTTAGCAAATCAGGAACGATCTTGGTGACTTTTCATAGGAAGGAATTCTTAGCGGACGCCCTCCTCTCCTATGCAGTTAAGAAACTAGATAGGATTAATAACATCCTCTTTTTCATATTCCATTCCAAAACTTTGCGTGACTCCACCACAATAACATCTCCCCTTAAAAGTTGAGAAATTCACAAGTAGACATTTTTATTGCATAAGAATGTTGTATGGTATAACAAAAATGCTGTTTGTTCAAAAGAAAATGACCTCGCCAGTCTGTGTCATTCTCTTTAGACCTTTTCACTGTTACAGTGGATTATCTTCATATTTCAAAATTACCCTTTGGTATAGCTTTGGGCTGGGTGTCCTAGAAACGGAAGACACCAAGTATGGATTGTGTTAAACAAAGACAGATGGGTTTAATATGAGTCCAGAATTAAAATTTGTCCTGATTGCCAAACAACCCCCCCCCCCCTCAAAAAAAAAAAAAACTGTTCCTTTACAATCGGTAGCACAATTTTTTTTTTTTTTTTTTTTTTTTTTTTTTTTTTTTTTTTTTTTTTTTTTTTTTTTTTTTTTGAGTAGGTAGACATAAGTCTTGTATCATAGTTTATCGTTTACTTCATTTCTTCTTATTTTTGGTAATTTATCTTTTCTGGATTATTCTTAACGTCTCCGCATTTCGCAGTGAGTTTCCTTTGCTATGAGGCTTTTAAGCTCGTAATGGCATTATGCTTCTACTAGCGCTGCAACTTGGCTTGATATAGTAATGATAATAATAATCGCAACATGGTGAAAACAAGATCCTTTCACTAAGATACCGAAGAACCAAAGTAACTTCCATCTTTAAGCATTAATTTAGGCTTTCTTTGTCTAATTAATGTTTGGAATCTTTTGTCACTTCAGTGCAACAATAATATACGAAAGGTTATAATCAAAACCAATCAAATGATCGTCCATTACGTATTTTTAGCCTTAAATTTAGTTTGATGGTTGAACAGAATGTCAGGGTTCTATTTCCAAATTTTCTTTTGTTCATTTTATGTTCGTCACTTCAAATACCGACAATTCATGAAGCACAGACACCATACCTAATTGGTTGTTATATTCATTATCTGACATAATCGAAATAAGTATCCTTGCTTTGAAAATAGAAACGTGTCAACATATGATTCATGCTACTGAAATCGCCGTGGTTCTTTGAGACGTCTGAATCTACCAAATCTAACTTCAGGACTATTTAATTTTACTTGTATTGTCATTTGCAATAACTCACTCACTCTCTCTCTCTCTCTCTCTCTCTCTCTCTCTCTCTCTCTCTCTCTCTCTCTCTCTCTCTCTCTCTCTCTCTCTCTCTCTCTCTCTCACTGACATTTAGGTAATGTTGATGGACATATATTTAAAGTTCAAGTTTTCTTTCAACGTAAATAGACAGACGCTGAATATGGGAATCATTTTTATATTCGATTGACCTTTCAAGGCAGATATTCCTGCCATATTTGGTGTTTTATAGGTTATTTATTGGAATTCCATCATGTCATGGTAATGTTTCTCTGTTTTGTTTAATCAGAATTTTTTTCTGATTTTGAGGTGCGTTCTATTTATTCAGTTGACTTTTATTATGTGAAAATATGTTTGCTATTTGCGTGTCATTGCCACAATTACTGTTGCTTGTCATTTAATGTTATATCATCTGAGAAAAATACTTGTCATTTTTTCTCACCGCTTGTGTAAGAGATTTTTCCTACCTTTCTTTCTAGGAGAGAGTTTCCTATTACTTTCTTTCAAATAGACTTTTTTTATATGTTTTATAAAATTATTTGCATTAGCTCTAGGCATATTGAAGATATTTTGTTGTTTATATATCTGATGGCTTTCTTAATTAATATTCCTGGAAAGGAAGACTGGGTATCCATTTTTTTGGGGGGTGGGGGGTGGGGGGGGGGGCTAAGTCATGTAGGCCACCGCACGTGTTTACGGTTTCATACACGTTCGTACACTGTAACGGTATTTCTTTTTCATCTTGCGCTCTACCTTTCACTGATAATAGAAACCTATTTAATCTTGCTTTTGCATGTTTTGTACTGTTTGAATTTTGTGCCATTCTTGCTCTCAACGATCTGTATATTAGCTTGTTATCTTCTTAGTTAAACTCAGTTACATTCCTCTCGTCTCTCTGTTATTACCGAAAAGCCACCTTGCACAGTAGCAATGCCACTGGAACAAACTAAAGAAATAAACTCCTAAAATGCATTAAACTGTGAGCCTCAACAAGGACTGAACGTCCTGCGGAATTCCCCTAATTGTCAACACATGATTAACTCTTATAATGCAAAACTGTGGCTCTTCGTGATAAAATGTGACTTTTATCATCATTTTAGCCAACAGAATGATGAACAAATGTGTGGTACCTGTAGACATACTGGAAAAGAGTCTAGGAAAATTTATCGAAGCAATTCATTGATGGCAATTCATCATTTGGAAAATTCGCTGATAAGCAATTCGTCGACTAGCAAATTTATCGACGGATAAGCATCTACATAATCTTTATTTATAATTATGAGGTATAGATTACTATCATACAACTCTTCACGTGCTTCTATGATTGAGTGTCCAGGCACAAATACTAGGGCTGATAACATCCTAAGACCTGGTGCAAATTCATCGTTAGTTTCATATCTTCGCTTTAATCCGTTTGATTGAATAGATTGCATGATACATTGTGAAAAGGGAGGAAATTTCACGAAGTTTTAATCATAGCTTTTTCATAGGCAGTATTATTGTTAATGGTCTTTGCATTTAATTGAATTTTTTGATATCTTCTAGAAATATTACGTAAATTCGTTATGATTTTTTCAGTAACAAACATATGCTACAAAAATGATATGTATATTTCTCTTGGTCACGGAGTGTGTATAATTGATAAAATAACAGAGGCATTGATTTACACGTGTCATCGGCATACCAATAATTGCACTTTGCTAAGAGTTCAAGATTTTTTCTTCTTCATTTGGCAAAGATTAATATTCCCGGAAATTTTCCAACTGCTGCTTGGCTGCATTCTCCGGGGACATCATACAATTTGGCATGAGACGACTCGGTTGTATTTTTAGCCTTTCCACGAATTTTCTCACAGAATTGTGATTCCTCGATATTTGCTGCATCGGCAGCGTGATTATGCTCATTTGATTGCTTAGTTATGCTGTTTTCGCTTGTACTTACTCAAGCTTGATATTCATTTATATAGTATTTTTCACATTTTCAGTGCACTGTCTCGTCAATTTTTTTTCTCTATAATAACAGATGGCCGGATGTATAGTTTTATTTTCTACCATTTTCTGTTTCAACAAATTGGAAGTCCATCTTTGTGAGCTAGTATGTAGGAATTAAAACAATTAAATTTTTCTCTGAAAATATAATCTCATAATTCTGTTTTAGAACTTAGACAGTTAAACTAAATTAGAATGATGAAACTACTAATTCTTAAAAAAGAAATTGTGTTATAGACAATTCGCTAGTTAATCGATGAATTGAGAAACACCGAATGAATAACAAGTGCCATTTTTCTTAGTATTTAGTTAGGAAGATTACGTCGTCAGACTTGTCGTTTGAATAGAGAATAACTAGTTCGTTTATCTTGATATTCTTTTAACAAGAAAAAAAAATTTGTCCCTCAGGTCCTTGAAAAGAAAAACAATGGTTTGCTTTCATATTTATTGATATATATATATATATATATATATATATATATATATATATATATATATATATATATATATAAAGACCTCTTTGTCTTTGTAAGCTTTGGACATACTGTAGAATGATCTCTAATTCTTAAAGATTCTGAACAGCAAATGACCTCATCGCATGAATATCCGATAATAGTATGGAAAATTAAGCCATGAGCAATTTTCATTATGAATGAGCAACTCTTGTAGCTCTTATATAATTCAAAACCCAGAAAACTTACTTGTTTTCTAATTGCTTCGATGATATTGATAATAGAAACCTAGCTAAAATTAGTGCATGGTCCAAATTATGAAGCATGAAGATGAATCCAAGCAAAACTTTAAATATGATTGTAAGTACAGTATAGGCCAAGGATAGTGGCTCCACAACATCCGGATATCAGCATTGATAGTGTTTTTTTCATCTCTGTATGACTCTTTTAAAATTTTAGGCGTGATTCTCGACAGCAAGTTTACTTTTGAGAAACACATTCGGTCTATGTCTTATTCCATTGCAAAAAAAAAAAAAAAAAAAAAAAAAATTGGCTAATTGCGAAAGTCTTGTAAGATTTTCGGTGATCAATCTATTTTGAAGAAGTGTTTTAATTCTTTCATTCTACCTTGTTTCGAGTATTGTTCTTTTGTCTAGAATTCAGATACTGAATCTCATCTTAATTTGATGGACAGGAACTTACGGTCTATTAAATATCTTATTCCTGATCTAGGTATTAATATCTGGCACGGTCATTCAATTAGTTCGTTATGCATGTTGTATAAGATTCTTTTAAATTCTGACCATCCTTTTGCATTCAGATCTTCCTGGACAGTATCATCCGATTCGTAATATTATATATGAAGTTAATTCTAATAGTCAGGCTTTCTCCATCATGAGGCTTAAGACCACACAGTATTCTAGAAGTTTTATTCCAGCTATGACCAAGTTGTGGAATGATCTTCCTAATTGGGCAGTTAAATTGGTAGAACTTCAAAAGTTCAAACTTGCAGCAAAGGTTTTTATGTTGAACAGGCTGACATGATCTTTTTATACTTCATATATGAAAGATCTTGTTTTATTATTGTTACTGTTCTTGAAAATATAATTTCAATTGTTCATTACTTCTCATATAGTTTATTTATTTCCTTATCTCCTTTTCTCACTGGGCTATTTTTTGCTGTTGGAGCCCTTGGGCTTACAGCATCCTGCTTTTTCAACTAGGGTTGTATCTTAGCTCGTAATGTAATAACAGTGATAATAAACGAGCAATATGCGGCGTGAAATGCCGAATGCCTTGGAATTTATACGATAAAAGGAATTATGAAAGGTCCTTTAGAGAGTAGGGTTCCCCTGCCTTATAGGACCAAAGAAACTAGCCCTTAGAGTTATCCTATGCTGACATGCCTAGAATAACTCTAGAAGAAAAGAATAGACAATATCTATTTATAATATACTCTGAATTCTAAATAAATGAACAATTGGCCGCCTTTTCGTGTGTTGATACGATTAATTACACTAGCCTGCACAGGCTGTAATCATACTCCCGAAATTTGGCAAAGGCTGCACCGCCATTGTGTGACGACACGGAGAGACAACTTTACTCCTACACTCGGTTTGTCCATTAAGAAATAAGACAGAGAAAAAAACGTTTCATCAGAAAAATAAAAACAAATCTATATCAGTTTTGAAGGGAGTTAGCTGAAAATAAAACAGGCTAGGTGTTCTGGACAGAGCTCTCATATACGGGAATGAATAAT
>NC_090725.1:247581738-247626738 GCF_036898095.1 Palaemon carinicauda | reverse complement strand
CTTCGCGGCAGCCCCGAATCTGGAGTGGTAGTAGCAAAACTGCAGCCGATGGGCGGCAGTGAGTGGCTGTAGAAGTCGTTGGTGAGTGGTGGATGATGGGTGGCTTTGTTGCCGCTCTGGCTCGTCACGGGGTAGGCGAGTGTGTCCTACGGCATTCATAGGCGTGTGTGTTCTACGGCATTCATAGGCGTGTGTGTCCTATGGCATTCATAGGCGTGTGTGTCCTATGGCATTCACGTCGGCTTCGGTTGACGTTGAATAGGTGTCCTCTTCGTCAGGAGTGGAGGCGTTGATGGATGTCTTGAGGGTCATGAAGTGGGTGTCCATAAGGGCGTCGGCTTTGGTCCTCAAGTCCTTTATGGGTAAACTATCGAATCGACATCGGGTATGGCAGCGCGTACAGGTTCGGGTAAACGGCTTACCCAAAGGGGACGAAGTAGGTTCACCTCGAGGAGAACCATCTGCGGCAGGTTGCAGGCGAGTGATACTAGTCATTTCCCTGAGGGTGAGTGAAGCCCTTCGGTCCCCCAATGGTTGTTGAGCTGAAAAAGCTTTGCTATACGGGCGGCTGGTGACAGTGAGAACTGCTGCAGAAGGTATGTTTTAAGGGCGTCATAGTAACGGTGAGCGTCATAGTAACAGTGAGCGTCATAGTAACGGTGAGGGGGGGGGGTGTGATGGCAGGAGGAGCGAGTCACTTCAGGGTCACCAATGTGACGAGCCGAGAGAAGGTTGGGACTCAAAGGCGGAATGAAAGCATCTGAGTAACTTTATTACAGAACATCCGTTTATATATACATAAACTCCATACAGAAAAGGCATAAAAGACATAACAGGAAATTTCATGTTCAACTGACACCGCACTGGTTAACAGTTAACGGTGAGAAAAACAGACATGTTATTTCAGGTCCTTGTCAGTGTGAGGGGAGAACGAAGATACATGCATAATATATAAACAAAATGAAATGTCGTTACTATGTACGATCGTGTGACACACGGTTGGTACAGTATCCTTCCACTTTACCACCTACGTTCCCGCTTCCTTTTTCAATTTATGCACAATTTCATAAATTTTATTTCATGATGTACTTGCAAGGTTTTCCCCGGATGCACTTGTGTAGCTAAAAGGTCCCACGGTCCCTATCTTCTAGGCATATAGCACAAATTCTATAAACCCAATCCAAAAACCAGGATATTGTGTTGCCACGAGCATTTCAAATGCCAGGTTAACGGCTTCACCGCAAATTTTTTTTGTTCTGGTACTTTTCAAAGCCCTGAACTCTTATTAATAAAAACATTAGATGAGACCCTCAATCATGTACTAGGTTGGCTAAGGCCCCAGTCACCCGTTGAGATACTACCGCTAGAGAGTTATTGGGTCCTTTGTCCAGATAGTACTTTATTGTATCTCTTTTTTGTTACAACTCATTTTTCCTTCGCCTACACATACACCGAATAGTTTGGCCTATTCTTTGCACACTCTCCTCTTTCCTCTTACTCATGACAACACTAAAATAACTGACAAATGGATGTGGTCTTCTTGATTTAACAGTGCATGAGAACATGGATGGGGTGTTCTTTCTTTAACTGCGCATGAGAACACAGAATGGAGTGTTGTTGCTTTGCCTAATTCTTCTTTACTCAAAGGGTTAACTACTGCACTGTAATTATTCAGTGGCTACTTTCCACAAGGTAAGGTAGATGAGACTCTTTAGCTATGGTAAGCAGCTCCTCTAGAGGAAGGACACTCCAAAATCAAACCATTGTTCTTTAGTCTTGGGTAGTGCCATAACCTTTGTATCATGGTCGTCCACTGTCTTGGGTTGGAGCTTTCTTGCTGGATGAGACAATAATGCACACTATTCTATCTGCTTCCTTATTTCTTGTCCTCAATGGGCTATATTCCCAATTGGTGCCCTTTGACTCATAGGATTTTGCTTTTCCATATAGGGTTCTAGCTTGGCTAATAATAATAATAATAATAATAATAATAATAATAATAATAATAATAATAATAATTCGAAATGACAGCACAGATTTAGAATCCTAGTTTCTATGCCTATTGGTCATTTACACAAAGTTGTAATTTACAATAAAATTTACCTTTGTTTTCTAATACAGTTATGATATAATCTTGATGTCATTCTTTCACCTAAGGAGTTTTGCCTACATTGAATAGATAATATTTGATTTTAAAGTCATTTTTATCTCTCTTTTATAAACAGCATTAGCAAAGGTAGAGGCTCCTTAAGGAAAGCGGTCCATCACTGAAAATATGAATAAAATAGGATAGACCATGCAATGTATACAGCAGAAAATAACAGATATGATTAAATCAGTTTCAACAAAAAACATTCTTTTCTTAAGTAAAACCGGATTTTGGAATTATTCATTTCATGAATAGAACATTTTTGTCCTTCATATGACCTTTATTGCGCAGTGATTGGTTGTTCGCAATTTTACTCTACTCATTATGAAGTTGTACCTTAGTTAGAGACTTCCAATTAGTTGTGTAAATATTGACAATTCCATTGGTTTACGTCATTATTTACATGATAGCTGAGAATTGATAAATGTTTTTTATTTGAAACAGCCATTTTAAGTACAATGTTTTTCTTAACTGCTAATTTCGTAAAAGAAATCCTCGTTTCCGTATTCTTTGGACAAGAACCCCCCCCCCCCCTCTCTCTCTCTCTCTCTCTCTCTCTCTCTCTCTCTCTCTCTCTCTCTCTCTCTGAGGTAATCAGTAGGGATAATTACGATAAGAGATTCGTCTTTGGTCTTCCAAATAGACTTCACATGAGGGAGAGGAAAAGGGGAAGAATTTGCAGCAATAATTGGTCGCTCATTGGGGAGAGTCAAAACTTTTAAGAATTTTCATATCTAACCAGAAAGCAAAAATATTGAACGAAGCATAGTAAAAAGGATGCATTGCATGCGTTTGATTGCATATTGGATACTGTAACTTTAGTATTGAAGTAGACAAGAGGAATACGGAAACAGTGATTTTAAGTAGAAAATAAAATGGGATCCATTATATGAATGGGTCCTGGCATTACAATATATAATTAAATATAGAAGTTGCAAGAAGACTAAAATTTATATTCATCCCATGACTTATGTTGGCTTTCATAAACTGTCTTATTCAGATTAATATAAGAAGAGTTGTATATTATATTTCGTTTAGTTTTATTCTAGTTTTGTGTATCCAGTTGTTTTGCTTCTAAACTATAAATAAAAATTTGTATCATAATATTCATTTGAACGTTACAGGCCTATTTTGCTATGTAAAATTTCTACCCACAAGAGGTAAAGAAGACTTTAAATGAGGTAGTGGTATCCTTCTTGAAAAAGTTTATAACTTTTACATATATTTTTCACTGAAGAATAAACAATTAAGAATCAGCTTCTACTTACATCGGAGGTAAAGAATATTGCAGTTTTAGCACCGGTTTCATAATCAATCATTCCTTCTTTCTTGATAATCTTGTTTTTTTTTTTTTTATTATGTACATTTAAGCCTTTAATTTCTTTTCCATTCCTCCCTCACTTCCCCCACCCATTTTTTTTTACAAGTAGTTATATAATGCTGATTGCAATAGCAACTAATACGGATTTTTTTTTTTAATTCTAATTCCTGAATAACTTATCAACTTTTTCCTTATTTTCATTTGATAGAAGTGGAGAAGACTTGATTAAGAAGAAAAGATCTCTTTGCTGTTGTACTCAATCGTGTCCATTAGTTATTCATTCCATTACATCTGCGATTGATATCCAGCATAGTTTATTAAACAACAGCAGAAATGAATGAATTAATGAAGGAATCAATCATGATTAATTGACTTTTACATAGCTTTACTGCAGCTTATGAGTTTTTTTATATTTGAATAAAACAGCGGGTAACCCATTAATCAACTAAAGCTCTAAATGAATCTGTGCTGAAAATGATTAGTCCCTTGTTAATTATGTTACTATGATTTCATTGCATGTAAGGAAGGGCATTACGAGTGTAGTGTAAACCCTGTGTCATATCGTGCTTTAAATGCTTCTGTCGATTTGATACTTTAACCTTTATGTAACAAAAACTTACGAGAATTACGATGAAACTTTACGCTATGCTGAGTGTGTTGCTTCATGATTAGTTAACTCGCACTGGATATTGTGAACGGTTGTATGCGGCGAATCAAAACAAAAAATTGAAACGTAGGGGGAATTACCAGTGTTGAAATTAGATGCTGGTGCTGGTTCTCGTTCGATACTGGCAAAAAAAAAGAAAAAAAATATATAAAAACCAACCAACTATCGTAATGGGTGGTACCCGATTATTCATACAGTCCTGCCCTCCAAGTTTTGCCTCATAATATTTGACCCCAGTGTATCGCTTTTAACATGTTGATCATCCAATATAAACTTATTGGTTTTCCAGCATATCGGAATATTCTGTTACCCAACTGGTCTAGAAATACCAAATTATGATGGTAGACTTGAGATCAATCTGACACAGACAGGGTCTCTCTCTCTCTCTCTCTCTCTCTCTCTCTCTCTCTCTCTCTCTCTCTCTCTCTCTCTCTCTCTCTATATATATATATATATATATATATGTGTGTGTGTGTGTGTGTGTGTGTATGTATAATAAGCCGTAACTTTAATCTACTGAAGGACAAAGGCCTGAGATATATCCCTCTATGCAGGTCTGTTTATGGTCTTTCTGTGCCAGTCTATACCATAAAATTTTCTTAGCACGTCAATCCATCGTTTTCTCTTCCTACCCCTGCTTCGTGTGCAATCTCTATGAATGCATTCTGTTATTCTTGATGCCCATCTATTATCTATCATTCTCATTATATATCCTACCCATGTCTATTTCTTTTTCTTACGTATTGTTAGAATATCCTCTACTTTAGTTAGTTCTTGTATTCATATATCTCTTTTTCTCTCACTACTATTATTCCCACTATTCTTTCCACTGCTCTTTGAGTTATAACTAGCTTATGTTCTAAGGCTTTAGTAAGACTCCAAGTTTCTGATATATGAGTTAATACTGTTAGGACCATCTGATTAAATTATCTTCCTTTTAGAGAAAGTGGCATTTTACATTTCATAATCTCATCTTGTTTAACAAAAGGTCCCCATCCCATGCTTATCCGTTTTATTAATTTCGGTCTTATGTCGTAGGGAAACACCTATAGTCTATCCCAAATGATTCCGTCCCCTGTTTAGATACGTTGACGAGACTTTATTTTATTACTTAGAGAAAAATCCCATGCTGACTAATTTTGGAATATGCTAATAGAATCCACCAAAATATCAGGTTTACCATGGAGATAGAAACAGATGACCAGGTGCCATTTCTTGATATAAATGTATCCTGTTCAAACAGCGGATTCTTTACAGGCATTTTTAGAAAAAAGACATACACTGGTTTGAGTCTTAATTTTATTAGTAATTGTTCCAGATCATTTAAGCATAAAGCTATTAAAACACTTTTATATAGGGCATATTCCTTGTGTTCAAATTGGCATAACTTCCACATAGAGGTTTAATTTTTTATACATATTTCATAAAAAACTGTTATCCTTAACTCATGTTTGACAGATTTTCTAGTAATTTCTTAAATGATATTTTAAGCCTAATTGTAAATGTCCTGATGTTAAAAAAAAAAAAAAAAAAAAAAAACTAATGGATATATAATTGCCATGTGTTAAAGATACTTTTTTCAGACACGGGCTCACAACGGCCCTGAGTACTTTGTATCCTTATGTTAATTTCAATTTTATATTAGAAAAAAAAAAACCTTTAAATATTGGTAAACTTTACAGGTTCAAGGACACCCTCCCATAGTTGATGCGGTCCTTCGTTGTTTACAAGTATACTTGTCCAAAATGTAATTTTGGAAATTATATCGGTTGCTGAAGGTTCGCATTGATTCCCATAGGGGTGTCAGTCATCGCACTGGGTCCTTATCAAAATCAAAAGATTTTCCATCCATAAAAAACGATTCAAATTCATGTAAACCCCATATTCAGTACAACCATTTCGAAATCCTCTCCCAGACATCCGAGTGCTTCTCGTTCCTTCTCTTGGAATCTTTCTACAGCAAGAAACTCACCTTCCTTAAACAATCAAACCACCTCCACACCATTACACATTGCCCAACTGCTTATTACCAACTCCTCTCCCTCCCTTGTTAATCCGTTTTGCTTTTCTTGTTTCTAGTACTTATATCATTTCCTTTGATAATTTTTTCAAAAATTCTTAGTTTTCAACCACATATTTTTAAGTAAGTTCAACCGCACATTTATCTGTGTGAATATTACGCTGACATTCCTGTTTTTATCATAATTGTTTTTACCAGTCTTTCAATTGTAAAGGACCCAGTAAATATTGCTTTAATATTCCTGTTTTTATTCCAAGTGTTTTTACTAGTGTATTAGTTGTAAAGACCTCAATCAGTGACCAGTTATTTGTTATATATCTTAGTTTATGTACTATTTGTTTTACTAAATATTTTTTTTTCATTTTACGTTACTACAGAAGCCCTTAAGCATAAATTTAATATTTGATTAATTTCTAATGTGAAAATAATTTCCTGTTTTATGTAGCCCTGATGATGGGACTGGATTCCCGAAATGTTGGTTAATGGGATAAAGATGTAATATGATTAGAAGACTTTTTGCTGTCATCTTCATTATCATAGTTCAATATAAATTTAAATGCACTGCAATTGACCAGTGGCTACTTTCCTCTTGTTAGGATATATATATATATATATATATATATATATATATATATATATATATGATATATATATATATATATATATATATATATATATATATATATAATGTATATGCATATATATACACATACTGTATGTATAGTATACATATTCATATGTATACATAAGAACATATATACACATAAATGTACTTGGATATAAGTATTTATATATACATATACTGTATATATATATATATTTATATATATATATATATATATATATATATATACATATACATATACTGTATATATATATATATATATATATATATATATATATATATATATATATATATATATACAGTATATATATATATATATATATATATATATATATACTGTATATATATATATATATATATAGAGAGAGAGAGAGAGAGAGAGAGAGAGAGAGAGAGAGAGAGAGAGAGAGAGAGAGAGAGAGAGAGAGAGTGTGTGTATATGAACGATCCTGTTAAAAAAAATTCCGCCTGATCTACAGTTTTATATAATTAAATCTTTCAAAACATTATTGTGAAAATCTTTATTTGCCGATAAATTTATAGTGCTTAAAATTTTCCAATGTTTCAGCTGTTCCCTGTGGTTTCTTTGCGTCAGTATTGTTTGAACAATGTTTATTGAATGAGGATAATGACTATTATTATTATTATTATTATTATTATTATTATTATTATTATTATTATTATTATTGTTGTTGTTGTTCTTGTTGGTGTTATTATTATTGAGGACCAGACAGAGAGAAATATTCGAAACAAGGCAGAATGTAAAAATTTAAATATTTCTTAAGGATATATATATATATATATATATATATATATATATATATATATATATATATATATGTATATATATATATATATATATATATATATATATATATATATATATATGCCTATCAACGAAAATCTTAAAAGACTTTCCCATTTTTTTTTCTTTATGCAATTGAAGAAGAGACCGAATCTGTTTCTCAAATGTAAATTTGCAATCAAGAATCACACGGAGAATTTTGAATGAGTTGTATATAATTAAAGAGACACTGTCAATGCAAAGATCTGGATGTTGAGGAGCCACTGTCCTCGATGTACTTACAAATGTACTTTAAGTTTTGTTAGAAACCAACTTCATGCCCGATAACTTGCACCATGCATGAATTTTAGATAGATATCAGCAACTATTGATCTACATTCAGAAGATAGAATTGATAGTATCATCTGCATATGTAACGAGAGTAGCATCATCTGCATATGCAACGAGAGTAGCCTCATCTGCATATGCAACGAGTTTGGTTTCCAGGCCAAACCACATATCATGTGTATATAGTATGAAAAGTAATGGATCGTGAACACTATTCTGAGGAGTACCAGATATAACGTTGCTATATGTAAATTTTCATCTTGCTTAATAATCATTGCGAAGAAAATAGACAATAACGTGAATGTATCAGAAAGCAAACATTTTATCAAATAAAACAAAACTAGAGGCAATATTTGCCAAACAAATCCAACATATTTCACTCCATCTCCCTCATCATGCAACCATGGACTGGACCATATTAATCTTTTCCAGTGATGGATCCCTGATCGATTCACCATCACCACATCATCCTACTCCTAAAGGGGCATTTCATAGCCAAATTTCAGTCTTATAGTCTAAATACTAGGGCATAGAAGCAAAAACTGCAAATATTTTATAAAAGAAAAAAGCTGGAAATCACTAAAATTAATAATTTTGAAGTGATGTATAAGAAAAACATGACTTATATCCTGCGGACATATATCTAAGGTACCCTCATATGAAATTTCAGGTCATTTGGTGTAAAATGAGGGCACAGGAGCTGAAGATGTAATTTTTTTTTCTTTTTTTTTTTGTCTAAAATCAATAAAAATTGCAAAATTAACCAAGATATGTCCAAAATGTTGATGACTTCCTATTGGTATTTATCTAAGGCACTTCCGTACGAAATTTCAGGTAATTCACTTATAATACCAGGGCACAGGAGACCAAAATACGATTTTTTTTTATTAGAAAATGGAAAAAATAACTCTATTAAAAGATTTTAAAGGTATGTATAAACAAAATTAAAAGCACCTGGGCATTTGCCCGCTCGACCTTTGTGCCACATTTCAGGTCATTTGACCCAGAAATGCCTTGAGATGATTCGATTTGAAGATTTGACAGGAGGCGGAGAAGAAGTAGAAGAAACATCAGGAAAAACGGAAATATAATTTTGTTTAATCTCACACAATAAAATTACTAATACGTTTGATGGAAACAGTAATAAGTGTCATCCAAAGAAATAGCATTATGTCGTTGTTAAATAAACTGTAAACTAATTTATTATTATAATTATCACTTGCTAAGCTACAATCCTAATTGGAAAAGGAGGATGCTATAAGCCCAGGGGCTCCAACAGGGAAAATAGCACAGTGAGGAAAGGAAACAAGGAAAAATTAAATATTTTAAGATCAGTAACAACATTAACTTAAATATTTCCTATATAAACTATAAAAACTTTAACAAAACAAGAGGAAGAGAAATAAGATAGAAGTGTGTGCCCGAGTGTACCCTCAAGCAAGAGAACTCTAACCCAATACAGTGGGAGACCATGGTACAGAGGCTATGGCACTACCCAAGACGTAGACAACAATGGTTTGATTTTGGAAAGTCCTTCTCCTAGAAGAGCTGCTTACCATAGCTAAAGAGTCTCTTCTACCCTTACCAAGAGGAAAGTGGCCAGTGAACAATTATAGTGCTAGAGTTAACCCCATGAGAGAAAAAAAAAATTGTTTGGTAATCTCATTGTTGTCAGGTGTATGAGTAGAGCAGAATATGTAAAGAATAGGCCAGACTATTCGGTGTATGTGTATGCAAAGGGAAATGAACCGTAACCGGAGAGAAGCGTCCAATGTAGTACTGTCTGGCCAGTCATAGGACCCCATAACTTTCTAACGGTAGTATCTCAATGGGTGGCTGGTGCCTTTGAGCTAATCTCCGATTGATAGTATGGATACTTTTTTGCGTATATAATTTGTGCAAAAATTCATCCATAATAGTCAATAAAGTCAACATATATTAAAGATATTTTCTGTATTTAAGTCTATAATACTGCGCATGTTCAAATCTGTTATTCCATATGGTACGCTATTCGGGGTGGTTAACCTGGAATAAAGTTACATGTTATTTCATATATATTGTCAATTAATTAATGGTTTGAAGCTCTAGCCATCCACGGATAGACGTAGTTAAGGTAAACCTAAAACAGCCTATACTAATTTTAAATAATTCAGTTAATCAATTTTCTTTATCTTGAAAAAAAAAAAAAAACGAAGAGAGGATGTACCCCTGATGGACTCCCCAAAAACCATCGGGCCCACCCCCGCTTAGTTTGATGGTCTCTCATGAATGGCAGAGGCAAGTTATAATGACAATGCTCCAGCAGGACAATACCCTAGAGTCTGGCCATATACAATATACTCGTATACGATCTTGGGTTAGAGTTCTCTTGCTTAAGGGTACACTCGGGCACACTATTCTATCTAATTTTTCTTCCTCATGTTTTGTTAAAGTTTTTATAGCTTATACAGGAGATATTTATTTTAATATTATTCTTAAAATATTTATTTTTTTCCTTGTGTCCTTTCCTCACTGGGCTATTTTCCCTGTTGGAGCCCCTGGGCTTATAGAATTCTGCTTTTCCAGCAATGGTTGTAGCTTAGCAATTAATAATAATAATAATGATAATATGATAAGTGCCCAGGTCCCTTCTCCTCCCAAGCCAGGACCAGGGAATGGCTTACTAATGGCTGCTGATGACTCACCGGGTAGACTTACAGGCTCCCCAAAAGGATGGTGAGGTTGTAGACACTACAAGCAAATATCGAGCTTGAGAAGGTCTCGAACCCCAGTCCTGCAGATCGCCAACAGGGACGTTTCCAATTGGCTACCACAACCCTATAGGGAAGAAACAGTATTATGAATGAGTTTATTTGCAACCCAAAATATGCTCTTTTCATATGGGTTACTAACTGAGAACTGTTTTTCATTAATTGATTTTCCAAACGAAATATCAAATATTAGATTTATTCGTGCTTTCATCTGTCTTATGACAATAATTTTAGACATTTTTGTTACCCTACATTTTGAATAATAATAATAATAATAATAATAATAATAATAATAATAATAATAATAATAATTTTTTGCACAAAAATCCAAAACATTGCAGAAAATTCATAAATTAGAAAAAAAATAGTATTGTCACTGGAACAGAGTTTCCACGTGTTGAAGAAAATGAAGTTAATCAAAAGAGTTGAGATTATATTCCAGATCTCATCAGACGTTTTCGCTGGAAATCTCTCTCTCTGTCTCTCTCTCTCTCTCTCTCTCTCTCTCTCTCTCCAGATCATTACAGTCAACTGAGCAAAAGTAAATATAATCCAATCTGCCTGCCTCATCGTGACGGATTTGCCTGCCTCAGGAATATCTAATTCAAATTTCTTTATGAAATTGTTATTTGCAAATAAACAACAGATTCCTAGTTCCATTTCGTGATCCCTTCAAATAATAAACACAGATTATAAGAATTGTAATAGTTCCCTTGCATTGATGGAACTGTGGTTTGTAATCCTAATTTTTTAGTAAAAGTATCAACTTTGTCCCCGGGAGAAATTTAAAAATTCATAGAATATATTTTCAATCTTGCAGGAATCACGTTTGCCATTGTGTTGGATTCAGGTTTTTACTGGGATTTGAAATCAAGCTTAAAATTCATTTTTTTTTTCTTTTAAGAACTGATAAAGGAAAATGCTCAGCAGGATCATTTTATTTCATTCAGACAAAAGGGAACTTGCAATGGTGGACCTTGGGTACTAATAATCGCGAAAAACTAGGACGACTAACGCGAATGCATCATAAAGCAAACATCTTCTATATTAAAGCAAATTTCTCTTCAATCTCAAACCATACTACTAATACGTTGATCTAATGAATATAAAATTTTCAGTGACAATGAGACGCATTCACCCCCTAAAATACCTTTTATGTCGTTACTAGATCAACTCTGATGATGATAAACATTCCCCTCGACCTAATAAAACTTTCATTTGATGTCTACAGCTCAAATAACAATTTTGTAATGGAATAAAAAGTTTCAACTTTTGACTTTGACTTTGACTTCTCGGTTTATGTCCGTCTTGAACTCGAGTATAGTGCATAGACAGTGTCTCTTGTCTCCCTCCTATCATGATGCTGTACATGAATCTCGTACTAAAAGTAGAGTGAAGACTACTGTATATATTTGAATTCGCTAGCATGAAAGAGGGAGTCGGTAACTTGAAAAGAGATTAGTTGAAGGCAACTTTTCCTTTTCAACAGCTTTGTTAAGATTGCTTGTATGTGTACATTTTACAAGTTTGGGAACCAACGATACACTGTATGACGTACAAATGGTTAAACGATATAAACACTTTGAGTTGAAAAATAGAAGGCTACGTTATAAAATAACATTTGAAACACCCACCGAACATTTTTTTTTTTTTTTTTTTTTAATCATGACACTCTTGGGGCTAAAGCAATTGTTTACGCCGAAGCCATAGGAACTCACAACTGGATGACCTAGTCCTGATCTAATCCCAGCGCAAAAGAATATAAAAAAAAAAAGAAGAAGAAAAGGAGCAGGAACCTAGACTCAAAGGACAGGTCGGACACTACTTTGTGAAATAGCATGATATTTTAAGAACAGAGAAGCAAACAAGAAGTTGCAAAGGTTTGGTGTCAGAAGGAAAGAAACATTTTTCGAAACGTGCAGCCTCTCGGGGGATTGGGGCTCTTCACAAGCAATTTAGGATGGGGAGCTGCACATTCTATTGTGTCTTTAGAAAATGTAACATGAACCCCGTAGAGAAACATTCTTCAGACTCATTTTTATTCTCTCTCTCTCTCTCTCTCTCTCTCTCTCTCTCTCTCTCTCTCTCTCTCTCTCTCTCTCTCTCCTCTCTCTCTCAGGTTTTTTTAAAGAGCTGATAAAGGAAAATGCTGAGCAGGATCATTTTATTTCATTCAGACGAAAGGTAACGTGCAATAGTTGACCTTGGGTACTAATAATCATGAAAATTTTGAAGACTAACGCAAATGCATCATAAGGTAAACATCTTCTATAATAAACAAATTTCCTTTTTATCTCAAACCATGCAACTACTAATACGTTGATGTAATGAATATAACATTTTCAGTGACAATAAGACGCATTCACTCCTAAAATAGCTTTATGTCGTTATTAGATCAACTCTAATGATGATAAACCTTCCCTTCGACCTAATAAAACTATCATTTGATGTCTACAGCTCAAATAATCATTTTGCAATGAAATAAAGAGTTTTGACTTTTGACTTTGACTTCTCGGTTTATGTCAATCTTGGACTCGAGTATAGTGCATAGCCAGTGCTATCGTGTCTCTTGTCTCTCTCCTATCCTGATACTGTACATAAATATCGTACTAAAGTAGAGTGAAGACTACTGTATAAATTTGAATTCTCTAGCATGAAAGAGGGTGTCGATAACTTCACAAAGAGATTAGTTGAAGGCAACGTTTCCTTCTACAACAGCTTTGTTAAAATTGCTTGTAGATGAAAATTTTAGAAGTTTGGGAACCAACGGTGCACTTTATGACATACAAATGGTTAAACGATATAAACGCTTTAAAGGCATTTTGATAAGAGTTGAAAAATTGAAGACTACGATGTAAAATAACATTTGAAACATCCACCGAAGTTTTTTTTTTTTTTTTTTTTTTTTAATCATGACACTCTTTGGGTAAAGCAATGGTCTACGCAGAAGCCATAGGAACTCGCAACCGGATGACCTAGTCCTAATCTAATCCCAGCGTTAAGGAGTAAATAAAAAAAAAGAGAGGGGGGAAGAGAAGGAGCTGAGACCTAAACTCAAAGGATAGGACAGACACTTCATTGTGAAATAGCATGATATTTTAAGAACAGAGAAGCAAACAAGAAGTTGCAAAGGTTTGGTGTCAGAAGGAAAGAAACATTTTTCGAAACGTGCAGCCTCTCGGGGGATTGAGGCTCCTCACATGAAATTGAGGATGGAGAGCGATGCACATTCTATTGTGTCTTTAGAAAATGTAACATGAACCGGTCGAGAAACATTCTTCAGACTCATTTTAATTCTCTCTCTCTCTCTCTCTCTCTCTCTCTCTCTCTCTCTCTCTCTCTCTCTCTCTCTCTCTCTCTCATCGTCAAAGACTTGTCATAAATTTTGCTTATTGAGATAAGCTACTTCAAGGTATTGCTCTTGTAGAGTTATTCGCGCTTTTACCTATGCATTTTTGCAGCCCCATTTTATCAATTACTCTGGCTCATGTACAGTATATATAACACTTTTATCTGACTTTGTTGAATGTTTATTTCTGACTGATTATTACTGAAACGGTTTCCTTCCTAATGTTAAGAACTGCGATTGGCATGTTAACATCGGTTAATATTAATCCCGTCACCCTACTTTTGTACCGCTCATTTTGAATTCATTATCCTAACACTTGAATATTTTGTCTAGTTCAACTCATAAATAAAACTCCCACAAAAAAAAAGGTCCTTTAACTCTAAAAGGAAGATGATGTGATATAAATATCCATGAAATTCTTTGGTAAAGAAGATCAAGTGATGGGGAAATTCACTGGAATCGCCTGAGAATTGAATACGATGCCCTTAATTAAAAAAAAAAAAAAAAGAAAAAAAAATTAATTTGTCATCATGTGTCTGGTATTTGGATGAAAATATTCAAGTTTCAAATATCGCAGGAAATAAATCTAAAAGTTCTTAAAAAGGAACATGCGTTATTGTTTGATATTCCGTGGTGCACATTAAGGTAAGATGTGATACATCCTGATTAAGGGGGTTTAGGTGACATGCTACTGAACTTGACATAATGGCGGACAGGTGAGAAGATTAATTAAGGAGATCCCAATGGTTACACTGGGTAACGGATATCGGTCTAGATATAGTTGTGCAAAGGGATGAAACCTCCTTCCAGTGGAAGATTTCAAAATTCAAAATGACAGATGAGCACTTTTATTAAGAACTGTAGAACACGTGGGTGTTGAGTTAACTACTGTAGTTGCTAAATTAAGGTTTTGACAGACAAAATAAGCACGACGAAAAAAATTGACCTTTTGCTTACTCACTTGCCCTTCCTCAAATTTCAAGGTTCTACCAGACTTACGCAAATAGCTGAACTTGATTACAATCACAAAATTCTTTACCCATTGATACGTGTTGTTGATCTGCTTGTTAGAAATAATCTCTCAAGATGAGGATCATGAAGTTTATGTCTTAAGAGATAGAAATGATTACCGTGATAGTATGAGTAGTAAAAGTAATATTTTATATTTTTGCTTATTTATATTGATTTTTATGTAGTTAGTCAGTCATCTTCCCTATATAATAAAGATCAAGTGTTTGGCTATATATATATATATATATATATATATATATATATATATATATATATATATATATATACATGTATATATATACATATATATGTGTATATATATATATATATACATGTATATATATACATATATATATATATATATATATATATATATATGAGTATATATATATATATATATATATATATATATATATATATATATATATATATATATACATATATATATATATATATATATATATATATATATATATTTTTTTTTTTTGGGGCTCAAGCCATGGCGTCCTGATGGAAGGTTCCTTTTTGGTAGCTTCCTTGGGTATATCACTACTAAATATTCCCAGAGAATTTAACCACAGGTTATCACAGAATTCTAACTTCTGGAGCGAGTATCCTAAAGGTTTCCCTATTAAGACATTGTATATCAACAGGGGACGCATGTATTAACGCGCCACATAGCTATCTACACCCCAAACAGAGTTAACACTTCGGTGTGTAGGGGCGGAGAATAGCTGGGGAGCCGTTCCACAGCTAATCTCGTTCGGGGCTACTTTTGGTACTCGAGACGTAAACAAACGGGCGCCATTGCTAAATGACGTCACGTCCGTCCTCATCCTTCTTCTAGTAGCTTGCCTTGCTAAGACGGATTTTCCCTTGTGCATTTTCATCAGCTTGCATCTTCGTTATGTCGCTACCTTCGGCCTCGCCTTCTTCTGGAAAGTTGAGTACAAGGTTCCAGTATTGTTTAAATAAGCTCTGACCGTAAAGTAACTTTTACTTTTCGAGATATTTGATGTTTTGTGGCAGAGCTGTGCCTCCACCGGACCGGCCATTTTATGGCGTCGCTGTTGGTTTTGCATGCCTTATTTAGATAGCTTCAACAGCGTTTTCCGGCCTCATTAACTAATCGATACTATTAGTTATTTAGTCTTCATAGCTAGGAACTTTTATATCGTGTTTTGACGCTCTTTTATCGGTCATCAACTGACCCCTTACCAGTTGGCTAGTATAGCCCCTAGGCCAGAGCGCCTATATCAGTGTTCATGCATGATATTTATCAGTGATCCTAGGTTTATTTATGAAGATAGTGGCATTATTTTACAATACTATTGACTGTGATGCAAGTGTTTTCGCCTTCAGGGACCATATAGGGGACAGGTTAGATAGTGTATCTTTCTAACCTAACCTACCAGTAGGACCCCTATATGCTTCCTTCATCCCCTGCCTTAGGGCACCCCCTCTGTGTAGTCTTGCTCCCCCTACCACGTAAGGGGGTCAAGCTCTTATCAGAGTACTATATCGCTTCTCTGTCCTCCCTAAGGGAATGATCCCCCTTAGGGTTGCGTCCGAGAATGAGGAACGGCTAGTCCTTCCTCTATTGCTGGGGCTAGGTCTCCGACCTTTCCTGCAATAGCGATATGTCTTCCATCCTTCCTAGTTCAGGGTGTGACATCCCTGCTCTAGGTTAGGTTTTGGAGAGGTTAGTTCTGTACCTTGCTGAAACGATACCCATGCACCGTTTTCAGACAGGCTGCCTTACCTTAGGCTAGGGAGTGTCCTCCCTTCCTTGGTGGCCGCTCTGGTACAGAACCCCCTCCACAGAAGACCCTTCTCTTCTCCCCTCCCCACCTATCTCTTGTATGGCCTAGCCTATGCTTAGGTTAGTCTTTACCCATCTGTTCCCTGTCCTACAACTCCTCCCTAGGGTGGAGTGGTAGGGCTACCTTGAGCTCCTGTGTGCAGTCCGCTCTGATTCATATACCCTTCATAGTGTCCTATGGGGTTAGCCACTAGATGCGTTCTGTCTATAGGGGTTCTCCCCCCTCTTGAGTGTTCCCTGCCCTCCCTTGGGCTCCCTTAGCTCCCGGTCCTCTGCGGCCCCCGCTTCTGGGTGATATGGCTAGCCTCTATCATGGGTACACCCACTCAGGTGGGATGGTTTGGGGTCCGTGGCCGGACCCCTACATCCCCCCTTCTGTCTCTTTCTCTATCCTGGTGCCGGTCCCTTGCCGCCTCTACTGTCGGTGATACCCACCTCCTACCTTGGGGACTTACCCCTTACCCTCTGCGCTGCCAGTCCCCCGCGTGCCGGGGGATTGCCGCCTGCCGCCGGCGCCTAGCCGATGGCCTTCCCTCCTTCCTCATAGCCTCAGTCGTCCGTCCAACGGCCGGCCCTCGGAGTTCCGGCATCCACTGCCGGCACTCTGGTTCCGCTATAACCATCCTTGTCCCTGTCACCAAGCCGGCTACCTCCGGCTGCCGGAGCCGCCGCTCCCTCCCAGCGTGCCGCCGCCACCCTGGTATTACTCTTGACTTCTATATTGTCTTCCTTAATGCCAGAAACTCTGCTGGAGCGGCCTCCGGCGTGCCGGCGGTCTGCCGGAGCCTTCCGAAGGCGTCAAGACGACTTGCACCCCCTTCTACTAGCTATCATCTGATGTTGATAGCCCTACATCGCAACCAGATGACTTGATTACGTAAATGGATTGGTATTATCTTACCGTTCTATTAGTAACCATGCTGTCTTCTTGCATATCACAGATTTCCAGCATGCTGTGTGTATCTTAGCACGGCTGGTTGCCGGAAACCGTTACCCTATGGGATCTTCTAGTTCCCAATTCTAGTGTCTGAGTGGTCTCAGTCCTAGCCTTATACCCTTGACAATTTCCAATAGAATTCACACTGCCCTACGGGCATTCCATGTTGAATTCTATCCTGTGCCTTCGGTCACAGCAGATTGTCTATGGATGAAGGTCACGGTAACCAGCCGGGCGAGTTACACGGAGTATGTATCTATCTCCTTCGTTCCGCCCATTCTCTGTGCATCACACTTAATGTTAAGTTAAAATTAATCAATTAATATTTAACTTTAGTTTAAGAGTCATCCTTATGACTCCCCCATACTCATGTTCTCTTTCTCTTACAGGAGGAGCAACTGAAGTGCGACCACGGCTTCTGTGCAGTGATGCGCCCGCACTTTTATGGACACACGGCGTGTAGGACTCACGCCCCTTGTGCCAACAAGAAAGGGGATCTAAAGTTCTGGGACCCGCAGAACTCTACGGTCTGCCAGGATCGCCTGGTCGACGCGTTCAACAATCCTCCCTCAGCGGAGGTTAGGGACGCTTCTCGAGAGAAGCTACGCAAGTGGGTGCGTGGCTTCCAGAAGAACGCCACTGGACCGTACCTTGCCACTGAAGACATGAGGGCCTTATTGTTCCCAAAGGCATCCCCAGATGCTGTGGTCCCCAAGGATCAGATCCCCACCGTCCAGATATCGGTGGAACCCGATGTTGTCATGGCCCAGTCCATGCACGAGTGTCGCCTGGATGCCGACAACGAGGAACGTATGTCGGATATTTTGGAGAACACGGAGAGGACCCTCATGGCCCAAGACGCGGACGATGAAGAGGACCAGGTGGATTACATCGAGTCGGAGCAGGAGGTCGCTCCACCTTCCACCCCCGCCCCTACTCCTACACCGACGGAAGTGTCTCTCCCGTCTACCTCCGCTACCCCGGACCCCATCCCATCCGCCCAGGAGATGTTCCGTATGATAGAAGCCCTTATGGAACAGAAGCTTCAAGTGACACACGAGTTTATCAGGTCCATGGGAGGTCCCAAAGAATCGAAGAAGATTTCGGTTAAGGACCTCCCGATATGCTCACACGCCAACCCCTGGAGGTATGCTGAGCATATGGTCATCGCAACGGGCAGGATCTTCGTCAGCGATAAGATCGGCTCGGTTGCCCTGGAATAAGTGGAGTTCTTCCCGAGCTTTGAGGCTTACCCGGACTGTTACGTCCGGCTTCGATCCGAACCTGCCTCTAAAGAAGAGACCGAACCTAAGGAGGTGATAGTGTTCGATCTCCCAAAGGCCCAGGCTATGCTAGCCAACGCTTTTAAAAGTAGGGGTTTTACCTGCTCAAAGCTTCCGGCACTGAGCAAGAAGCATCCTACTTACGTCGCACCCGTCGACGCAGTCCTTCCCTTTACGGAAAAGGCCTTCGCTGCGTGTCACAAGGCAGTGGAAGAAGGGAAGCCCTGTCCTGCACTGGAGGAGTGCAGACCCTTCTCCATGGTGACTCCCCCCGACGCTCGACACTGGAAGGATATCCAGCATACCTTCGTGGTGGGAAAACTAGATCCTGACGTGGCTGGACGTCAGTTTAATGAAGACCTCCCGAAACTTAATGACCATCTCCTTCGTCGGGAACAAGACACGAAGGAAAGGCTCGCAGCATCCATGTCACTCCAAGTACAGCTTGACGTCATGGCTGGTGACACCAGAGTCCCCGACCACTACATGGTACTCGCCAAATCGCACATGGTGACTCTGGTAAAGGATCTGTACAATTTCATGAAGGCTCGGAGAGCCTGTCGTGAATTCGTGTTCTCAGGTGCCACAGTGAGACACGAACCCCGGAGGCTGATTTCCTCCAACGTCTGGGGTAAGCACCTCTTTCCCTCCGACCTTGTGAAAGAGATCACCGACAAGGCCGCCACTGAGAATAGGAACCTTCTCAACAAGTGGGGCATGTCGAAAAAGAGGAAATCCTCTCAGGACGATGGCCCTCAACCTAAGAGGAAATCCTTCAAGCCAAAACCCCAGCAACGTCAACAGAGACGGCAGTTTCCGGGACCCGCTACTCCCCAAGTGGCTGCTCAGCCACAACAGACCTTTCAGCTGGTCACCCAACCGGTTTTGTCCCAGTCACCGGTTTTCACCCCTGCCTTTGAGCAACAGACAACTACCTTTCGTCCCAAAGGTAGAGGCTCAAACAGAGGTGCAGGCAGAGACGCATCTCGCCGTCCCTCCAGAGGCAGAGGAGGAAGGGGAGCTAGCGGCCGAGGCAGTAAGCCCTCGGGACACCAGAAGCAATGAAGTGCTTCCGGTGGGAGGAAGACTCCGCCAATTCCAGGATCGTTGGACCTTCGATCCCTGGGCACACAGCATCGTCAAGAAGGGTCTAGGCTGGAGTTGGACTCAACCACCCCCAACCTTCCAGCAATTCTTCCAACAATCAACCCCCCTTCTGGAAGAATATGTCCTAGATCTCTTGAACAAGAAGGTGATAAGGAGGGTAAAGTCAACCAGGTTCCAAGGGAGACTGTTTTGCGTCCCCAAGAAAGACTCCGACAAGCTCAGAGTCATTCTGGACTTATCCCCCCTCAACAAGTTCATAGCGAACAACAAGTTCAAGATGCTGACTCTTCAACAGATAAGGACCCTTCTGCCTCGAGGTTCTTACACGGTCTCCATAGACCTGGCGGATGCCTACTGGCACGTTCCAATGAACCATCACGCTTCCTCCTACCTAGGATTTCGACTCCAAAGGAAAAGCTACGCCTTCAGGGCCTTCGGCCTCAACGTGGCCCCTCGGATCTTCACAAAGCTGGCGGACGCCATAGTACAACAGTTCCACCTCCGAGACGTCCAGGTGATGGCCTACCTCGACGACTGGCTAGTCTGGGCTCCATCGCCCGAGGATTGTTTAAAATCCTGCAGCAAAGTCACCCAGTTCCTAGAGCACCTGGGATTCAAGATAAACGCGAAGAAATCTCGCCTCTCTCCAGCTCAGAAGTTCCAATGGTTAGGAATCCAGTGGAACCTTCAGTCACACCGCCTTTCCATCCCCCAGAAGAAAAGGAAGGAAATAGCAGGGTCTGTCAAGCGACTACTGAAATCCAAACGGATCTCAAGACGCCAGCAGGAACGAATTCTAGGCTCTCTACAGTTCGCCTCAGTGACAAACCCAGTGCTTCGTGCACATCTAAAGGATGCCGCGGGAGTCTGGAGACATTCTGCATCCATCGCTCGAAGAGACCTCAAGAGACGGCTCCCAAACAGACTTCGGCTTCTCCTCAAGCCGTGGTCGGAAGCGACGGCCCTGAAAAGGTCCATCCCTCTTCAACACCCACCTCCATCACTCAACATGCACACGGACGCTTCGCTGGAGGGTTGGGGAGGTCACTCCCACCAAAAACAGGCTCAAGGCACATGGTCTCCCCTATTCAAGACGTTTCACATCAACATCTTGGAGGCCATGGCGGTCCTTCTAACACTGAAGAAACTCTCCCCGCCTCCCTCGATCCATATTCGTCTAACCCTAGACAACTCGGTGGTAGTTCGATGTCTCAATCGACAAGGCTCAAGATCGCCTCAGATAAATCAGGTGCTTCTGACAATCTTCCGTCTGGCAGAGAGGAAGAAGTGGCACCTATCTGCAGTTCACCTACAAGGATTCCGCAATGTGACGGCGGACGCTCTATCCCGGACAAGCCCGATAGAGTCGGAATGGTCTCTAGACGCAAGATCATTCTCCTTCATCTCTCACCAAGTCCCAGAACTTCAGATCGATCTCTTCGCAACGAGCGACAACAATCAACTTCCTCGATATGTGGCCCCGTACGAGGACCCCAAGGCAGAGGCAGTGGACGCCATGTCACTGGACTGGAACAGATGGTCCAAGATCTACCTGTTCCCTCCCACCAACCTTCTGCTGAAAGTCCTCTCCAAGCTGAGAACCTTCAAAGGGACAGCGGCCCTAGTGGCTCCCAAGTGGCCCCGGAGCAATTGGTACCCCCTGGTCCTGGAGCTGCAGCCCACGCTGATCCCTCTCCCGGGTCAAGTTCTCTCCCAGCAAGTACAGAAGTCGACTGTCTTCGCTTCATCATCGAAAATCAAGGACCTTCATCTCATGATTTTCTCTCCCTAGCCGCGAAGAAAAGGTTTGGGATCTCGAAGAAAAGTCTAGACTTCCTCGAGGAATACAAGACCGAATCCACAAGACGGCAATACGAATCATCTTGGAGAAAATGGGTCTCATTCGTCAAGGCAAAAAATCCTACGGAAATCACCATTGATTTCTGCATGTCCTTCTTTATTCACCTTCATGGACAGGGCTTGGCAGCCAATACGATTTCTACTTGCAAATCGGCCTTGACTAGACCAATGTTGTATGCCTTCCAGATTGATCTGTCTAGTGACATCTTCAATAAACTGCTGAAAGCATGCGCTCGTCTACGCCCAGCACCCCCACCGAAACCGATCTCCTGGTCTTTGGACAAGGTGCTTCATATCGCCTTCAACTTGGATAATGATTCATGCCCTCTCAAGGATCTGACTCAGAAAGTTATATTTCTCTTTGCTCTTGCTTCAGGAGCCCGAGTCAGCGAAATAGTGGCATTATCGAGAGAAGAGGGTCATATCCTGTTAACTGACTCAGGAGACCTTACCCTCTTCCCGGATCCGACGTTTCTCGCCAAAAACGAATTACCCACCAAAAGATGGGGCCCTTGAGGAATATGCCCCCTGAAAGAAGATGCCTCTCTATGCCCAGTAGAGAGCCTCAAGGTCTATCTTCGCAGAACTTCGGACTTTGGTGGAGGCCAGCTCTTCAAAGGAGAAACATCGGGCAGCGACCTGTCACTGAAACAACTAAGAGCGAAAATCACCTACTTCATTCGCAGAGCGGATCCTGACAGTACACCCGCCGGTCACGATCCTAGAAAAGTTGCATCGTCTCGGAATTTCTTTCAGAGTATGGATTTCGAAAGCCTTAAGAGTTTCACAGGCTGGAAGTCCTCGCGTGTTTTCTTCAAACATTATGCGAAACAAGTGCACGAAGTCAAACATTTTGTGGTAGCCGCAGGTAGTGTTATGAAACCTGCACCTAACTCTGCATAGAACAGTGAGTTACTTGGGACTCTAACTCTTCGGGTGCCTATGTTGACCCTCGAGTGATACGTAGTGATGTCGAAAACACTTAGTGCTTTTCATATAACTGTTCTTATCCCAGGTGAAATGTCATAGTCGTCACACGAGTGCCGCGTGCCTAGAGCATGATGTGTTTTATTTTAAAGACTGACGTTCCTCGAGAACGAGTGCCTACTAATAAATTTGAAATTCTCTTTCAGATTCAAGAGATAGTCTTTCATTACTATGTTCATTATAATTTGTTGTAAATTAACTTTACATATATTGCAATTCATTAATATTCTCTGCAATTGTGAAATAAAATTCTTATTTTATTACTTGTGCGTCTCAATCCGCTCCTACTTATCCTATGAAATACATGTCTGTCATAGTTTTATTATCCCCTTCCTCTTATGGTTGATGAAGATACTAAGGTCTCAACCCTTATTATATATTCACCTGTGCAATGTAATATTCCAATACGAATACTTACTCTCTTCATACCTTAGAGACCAGACAATTCTCCATTAACATACAGTGCCTAACCACCTCTTGTCTGCCCTTGAGAATGTTCCTATATGAATGCCAACCATTCAGTCTTGTCTCCAAGTTCCTCAGGTTCTTCTAGCAAGGTGAATAGCCCTTCGATAACCACTTTGATCTCGGCATGGCCCGTGGGAACTTCACTGCCAGGGGGGCAGGAAGGTCTCTTCCCTACGGTTCTTCTATTAAGATTACTATGCTACCACGATACATTGATTCTCAGGTATTCTTCCATCAGGACGCCATGGCTTGAGCCCAAAAAACGGATTTTGAGCGAAGCGAAAAATCTATTTTTGGGTGAGATAGCCATGGCGTCCTGATGGACCCTCCCTGCTACTTCGTCCAGTTTTTCAGGTCCCACCCTGCTCTGCTGTATCATGGCGATCGGCAAGCAACTGGCTTCAGGATGAGGACGGACGTGACGTCATTTAGCAATGGCGCCCGTTTGTTTACGTCTCGAGTACCAAAAGTAGCCACGAACGAGATTAGCTGTGGAACGGCTCCCCAGCTATTCTCCGCCCCTACACACCGAAGTGTTAACTCTGTTTGGGGTGTAGATAGCTATGTGGCGCGTTAATACATGCGTCCCCTGTTGATATACGATGTCTTAAAAGGGAAACCTTTAGGATACTCGCTCCAGAAGTTAGAATTCTGTGATAACCTGTGGTTAAATTCTCTGGGAATATTTAGTAGTGATATACCCAAGGAAGCTACCAAAAAGGAACCTTCCATCAGGACGCCATGGCTATCTCACCCAAAAATAGATTTTTCGCTTCGCTCAAAATCCGTTATATATATATATATATATATATATATATATCCTATCATGCTGAGCAGCCATGCTAAACGGCCTCTCTTCCATCCCTTAGGTAGTGAGAGAGGGAGTAATCATACCCTGGCTAGACGGGTTACCCCGAGAGGTACACTTGGAAACCACTCTATCCCAGAATTTGCCGAAACTGTTGTAGTAAGGAAAGGGGGAAGGGGTGGGAAGGTTAGAATTTGTATGTTTGTTTGTGTATGTGCTTGTGCGTGCCAACAGATGTTTGCTTTAAAGGATGAAAATGGAAATATCCATAATAGAGGTGGAGTGATAAGAATTGCAGAGGATTTCTATACAAAGCTATACAATGGTGGTATAAGACATAACTTTACCAATAGAAATAATGAAACACCTGAGCTGGTACCAAACGTAACAGTAGGAGAAGTAAAGAAAGCATTAAAAGGCATGAAAAGAGGCTAAGCAGCAGAAGATAGCCTAACAGTTGATTTAATAATAGATGGAGGAGATTTCATAGTAGTAAATCTGGCTGAACTTTACACAAAATGTGTGCAAGAATGCTCTATACCTGCAGCTTGGAAAAACTTTATCATTATACTAATTCATAAAAGAGGAGACACAGAAGACCTGAAAAATTATCAGCCAATAAGTTTACTCTCTGTAATATATAAAATATTTACAGAAATCCTATCACGCCGAATATGAAGACAGATAACATAATTGTATTTAATGAATCATGGGAGGAGCTGCAAAAGATGATAGAAAACCTTAATAGAGAAAGCAGAAATGTAGGACTGAAAACGAATATGAGTAAAACTAGAATTATGTTCAATGAAAAACAGATAGACAAAAAATAAGAGTTATGGATGAACCTCTCTGAAAATTGTACTTAGGACAGATAGTGTTACAACAGGACACGAGACTAAATTTGAGAGAAGGGTAAGCCTGAGATGGAGAGGTTTTGGTAAACAAAATGAGATTATGAAAATTAAACGACACATTCTCTAAAAAGAAAAGTATTTAATGAGATGATCCTACCAGTTTTAACTTATGCATCAGAAACTTGGAGCCTTGATAAAACCTTAGGTCATAAGCTAGGTACAACTCAAAGAGCAATGGAAAGAATAATGATGAGAATAACTTCAAGAGGCAGAAAAAGAGCAACATGGAATCGATAGCAAACTAAAGTAGAGGGTACTCTAACAACATGTAAAAAATGAAATGTACATGGGCAGGACATATAATGAGAATAAAAGAAGCAGGGGAAGGGAGAAAGGATGAAGGATTGACGAACTTGGAAAGTGGAAGAACATGTCTGAAGCCTTTGTTCTGAAGAGGACTAGTAATTGCTGATGATGATGATGATTATTTAACCGCTATTGCTATATATTTTTCATTACGATACGGAAAAAATTATTTATGATGTAGAAAATCTCAGAGTCCAGAGCACGTAATATTGTCACAAGTGGTAATATATGAAAGTTAGAACAGAAGTGACTTTATTGAAAAAGCCACGATTCAGAAATGAAGTTATATTTTCGAAACAATAGATTTCTTTATGAAAGTGTTTTATTAAATGAAAACGAATAACTTTAGTAATATTCTAGGAAATTATATAAACATAAAGATCCTTAGGAGTAATTTGGTCCGAAGTTTGGTGATGTACTCCGTAACACTTATGCTTAATAGAGGTTGGGTATGTAAAGGGTTGGTTTCGGATGGAGGAGGACACATCTCTCAAATTCTGGAAATTCAGATATGACCACTGTGATTTTGCTGATCTCTTTGATATAAATTTGATTTTATAATATAACTTTGATAGTGCTTGAACTGTTCTGAAGGAACTGCAGTGTTAGTAACCGTTTAAGCCTAGTGTAAATTTTTGTTAAATGGCTTTGTGTATTATTATTATTATTATTATTATTATTATTATTATTATTACTTGCTAAGCAACAATCCTAGTTGGAAAAGCAGGATGCCATAAGCCCAGGGGCTCCAACAGGGAAAATAGCCCAGTGAGGAAAGGAAACAAAGAAAAATAGAATTTTTAAGAACAGTAACAACATTAAAATAAATATATCCTATATAAACTATAAAAACTTTAACAAAATAAGAGGAAGAGAAATTAGATAGAAGTGTGTGCCCGAGTGTACCCTCAACCAAGAGAACTCTTAACAAAGATAGTGGAAGGCCATGGTACAGAGGCTATGGCACTACCCAAGACAAGAGAACGATGGTTTTATTTTGGAGTGTCCTTCTCCTAGAAGAGCTGCTTACCATAGCTAACGGGTCTCTTCTACCCTTACCAAGAGGAAAGTAACCACTGAACAATTACAGTACAGTAATTAACCCCTTGAGTGAAGAAAATTTTTTTATATTTGTATATATATATGTATATATATATATATATATATATATATATATATATCTATATATATATTTATTTATATCTATATACATGTATATATATGTCTATATATGTGTATGTATATATAGATTATATATATATATATATATATATATATATATATATATATATATGTGTGTGTGTGTGTGTGTGTGTGTGAGAGAGAGAGAGAGAGAGAGAGAGAGAGAGAGAGAGAGAGAGAGAGAGAGAGAGAGAGAGAGACAGAGAGAGAGAGAATATAATTGTATATCTTATAAATGTACTTACGCACTCGTTTGTGTGTATATATATATGTATATATATATATATATATATATATATATATATATATATATATATATATATATATATACATAAATGTGTATGTGTGTGTATGTATGTATAGATAGATAAATAGATAGATAGATAGATATAGACGTGTATATATATATATTATATATCGTAAGGTTGAGATGATTATGTTGAAGAATGTTTTGATAATAATGTTCAATGTCCATTTATAATTTAAAGAATGGATTTGATGGAAGTTTATCCAAAGTTTTTCATATGTCAATCTTTGAAATGTATTTAGATTTGTATCCAGTACTAGCGATAGGTTGGTGTCCTGTTTGGGCTTACTTTACTAAATTTGAGCCTTTGTCCTTATGGTTCACATAATTCCTTAATGCTATCTTATTCGAGGTTGGATACACATTACTTTTTTATAATGACTTTTTTTATTGATTCTGTGCACTTCACATTGTCTTTTCAATTATCTCGGACACGAAAAGGGTGAAATTAAATATAAATGATGCATAAAGTAAAACAAAATCAATTTTTTTAAATTAGTCTGGTTTTTAAATTCTTAAATAAATCATATTTTGTTCTCTTGGAATTAGTTATTGATATAGTGAATTTTTGCCTCTTCTAATAATATTCAAAACTTATAGCAACTTCCTTCTTCACCTCTCACGAAATGTTTATAGATGCAATAAAACCTTCATTCAGGAGAAGTTGCATTAGACTCTTTGCTTGTAATTCGTTGATTTTGAAAATGGTACCTTTAATCTTTGAAAAACCCAGGACTCGAAAGTCTCAAGATTATCATGTTTTAAGTTTCTTTTCTCTCAGTTGCTTTCCAGTCTTTCCAATGTAGTTTCTCCCTCCGAATCAGTCGATCGATAAGCTCGATTCCGTCTGCCTTCAACAAAGCCAAACGTTATTGGATGATGCAATTTTCCAGATGCTTAAACAGACTGAATTGAAAACCGCCAACAGTTTGGAATGTTCCTGAAATGTTAGTGGTGAAATTCGTCCCGAGCTTTACTAAAAGGAATAATGCTGGATCGTTTCTTGTTTTTGTGAATTGATATTTGGCCTGATTGATTTGGGAGTGAAATCCTAATTAGGTGTGGAGCCTTATTCTTTGTAATGTCAGATATGGGTTTTATTAAGATTTTATATTTAGTTATCTTTCTTTTTAAAAGCCTACATGTTCAGGTTATTCTTAGTGTCTATCATACATCAATATTGATAACGTATAAGAATTTGATCAATATGAATTACTATTTGATTTAAGTATTTGCCGTTTGTTGATTTGTTGGGTCTTTTACGTGTTATAACCGAGAAAAATTTTCCCTTTTTCAAAATCTACTTTAGTACGGTAGGAGAGAGAGAGAGAGAGAGAGAGAGAGAGAGAGAGAGAGAGAGAGAGAGAGAGAGAGAGAGAGAGAGAGAGAAAATTTTTTATATCGGTAAGATAAATCAGGAACTTGAATCTTTATTGCACATATGAACGGAATTAATATATCTGTTTTACGTTTTTTATTGTTTTCTTTAGATGTGTATGTGCTATTGCCTAGGAGAACAATGAATGTATAAGAGGAAAATAAGGATGCATTATAATGACGCTGAAAGGTCTGAAGTTTTCCAGTAACGAAGTTTTCTGTCTGCATTTAAAGAAATGAAAATATTCGAGGAGTCGGCGAATGTTATTATTACTTTTGAAGTTACAAAGTTTTAGTCCAAAAATTGGAGGAAATAAAAGTATGGAATAGCATGCTTTTAGTTCTTGTAATTTCCTCTCGAGAGGAAAGAAAAGTTGAGCTGGAGATGTTTGTGGATATGCGGGTGGGTGTGTTCAAGCATATTCGGATCTTCTGACAATAATCGAAACTTGTTGCGACTGCATTTTTAACTTTTCATGAAATGGTTGTAGATGCAATAACTCCTTCATTCACAAGAAGATCGGTACCTCGAATTACTGGAATCCCCAGGTAAAGACTGGAATCCCCAGGTAAAGACTGGAATCCCCTTGAAAATTACCGAAATCCCCAACAATATCACTGCAAACCCTTAGAAATCGATAAATAATGTTTTTTTTTTTTATCAAAATATGTTATTTTTATGTTTTTAGCATTTATATTTTTTATATATTTGCAACATACACCTCCTTACCTTTTGCTCGAGTGCTTGGACGAGGATTAAAACTGGTAGACGAGAATGACCATGAATGGGAGGTAAATCAGTTGTTGTTTGCGGATGATACTGTACTGGTTGCAGACACAGAAGAGAAGCTTGGCCGATTAGTGACAGAATTTGGAAGTGTGTGAGAGAAGGAAGTTGAGAGTTAATGTGGTAAAGTAAGGTTATGAGATGTACGAGAAGGGAAGGTGGTGCAAGGTTGAATGTCATGTTGAATGGAGAGTTACTTGAGGAGGTGGATCAGTTTAAGTACTTGGGGTCTGTTGTTGCAGCAAATGGTGGAGTGGAAGCAGATGTACGTCAGAGAGTGAATGAAGGTTGCAAAGTGTTGGGGGCAGTTAAGGGAGTAGTAAAAAATAGAGGGTTGGGCATGAATGTTAAGAGAGTTCTATATGAGAAAGTGATTGTACCAACTGTGATGTATGGATCGGAGTTGTGCGGAATGAAAGTGATGGAGATACAGAAATTGAATGTGTTTGAGATAAGTGTCTAAGGAGTATGGCTGGTGTATCTCGAGTAGATAGGGTTAGGAACGAAGTGGTGAGAGTGAGAACGGGTGTAAGAAATGAGTTAGCAGCTAGAGTGGATATGAATGTGTTGAGGTGGTTTGGCCATGTTGAGAGAATGGAAAATGGCTGTCTGCTAAAGGTGATGAATGCAAGAGTTAATGGGAGAAGTACAAGGGGAAGGCCAAGGTTTGGGTGGATGGATGGAGTGAAGGAAGCTCTGGGTGATAGGTGGATAGATGTGAGAGAGGCAAGAGAGCGTGCTAGAAATAGGAATGAATGGCGAGCGATTGTGACGCAGTTCCGGTAGGCCCTGCTGCTTCCTCCGATGCCTTAGATGACCGCGGAGGTAGCAGCAGTAGGGGATTCAGCATTATGAAGCTTCATCTGTGGTGGATAACGGGGGAGGGTGGGCTGTGGCACCCTAACAGTACCAGCTGAACTCGGTTGAGTCCCTTGTTAGGCTGGAGGAACGTAGAGAGTAGAGGTCCCCTTTTTTGTTTTGTTTCATTTGTTGATGCGGCTAACCCCCAAAATTGGGGGAAGTGCCTTGGTATATGTATGTATGTAAATATTTGCAGGTAGAACTTTGGCTAGGGGTTGTGACCTGGGAAGGGGGTCCGGGGGCTTGCCCCCGGCTAAGGGTTGTGTCTTGGGAAATACTAGGTTAGGTTAGGTGGATTTGTTAAGTTTTGTACCCTTTTATATATTGTGTAAAGGGTATATAGTAAAATGCTTTAGAATACACATTTTATTTAATTAATTTACTAAAAAATAATGTAAATTAATAAAAACACATATTATTTATCGATTTCGAAGGGTTTGCAGTATATTGTAGGGGATTTCGGTAATTTTCAAGGGGATTCCAGTATTTACCTGGGGATTCCAGTAAATCCAGGGGATTCCAGTAATTCGTGGTTCCCCAAGAAGATGCATCAGAATCTTTACTTGGAATCCATTGCTGTTGAAAATGGCATCACTGTTATTTGAAAAACCCAAGACGCAAAAGTCTTAAGATTATCATGTTTTTGAGGTTTTTTCTCTCGCTTTACAGCCTCTCCAATGTAGTGTCTCCCTCCGAATCAGTTGATCGATAAGCTCGATTCTGTCTCCCTTCAACAAAGCCAAACATTATTGGATGATGCAATTTTCCAGATGCTTAAACAAACTGAATTGAAAACCGCCATCGGTTTGGAATGTTCCAAAAAAATGTTAGGGGTGAAATTCGTCCCAGGCTTTGTCAAACGAATAAATCTGGCTCGTTCCCTGTTTTTATCAATTTCTATCTGGCCTAATTCATGTGGTGGGAGTTAAATCATAATCAGATATGGAGCCTTAATCTCCATAATTTCAGATGTGGATTTTTTTTCAATACTGTTACGGGAGTGATATTGCTGTTACATTTGGTCATCTTTAGTTGCATTCATGTCATTGACAGAGTTTTATCATACAAACTTGTTATATTATACACTTGTAGACTTTAGAATAGTATAATTTATCATCATATTTGAATAGTTATCATTTAGCAGTAGTTTTTAGGTCCATTATATGTCATTACAGAAGTATTTTGTCCGTGAAATACATCGAACATTTTGTATTTTTATTAAACATACTTTCGTCCATTAGGAGAAAGCGTGAGAAGAAAAATTTTGTACGAGTAATGATAAATCAGAAACTTTAATTTTTATTACAGCTGACAAATAAATAGAATTAATACATAAGTTCCACCATATCTTATTACTTTCACATACCCAAACTAGAGGGACACTCAGGAGAGGACATACATCCCCTGCGGCAACTTATTTCTCGACCTCTTCCTTGACTTTGACTTTGACCTTTGACCATAGCATGTATTAATTGGTGTGGATTTTCATACACTCAAATATGAACCAAGTTTGAAGTCTCTGTGAAAACGATGTCCAAACTTATGGCTGATTACGTAAATTGGAGATTTTGCTTGATCGTGACCTTGAACTTTGACCTTGACCTTTAATCTTGACCTTGCAGAATTTAATCATTTCCAGATTTTTACATAACAGTTAATCCATGCAAGTTTCATTACTCTACGATAAAAATTGTGGTCAGGAAACTGTTCACAAACAAACACACACACACAAGCTAACACACAAAGAGGGGTGAAAACCTAACCTCCTTCTAACTTTGTTAGCATAGGTAATTAAATGGAGAAATACGTGTATGTGTACCTCTTACTAACACAGTAATGAATTTACAAGAGAAAGGAATACTGTATTTAAGTATTCTTTCATTAAAATGGCATTGAAAGGACTTAAATTTTCCAGTAACGAAGTTCTGTCCTCATTTAAAGAAATATGAATATTCGAAGAATCGACGAACATTTCAAACTTGTTCCTTAGACCGAGTGAATATTATTATTACTTTTGAAGCTGCCAAGTTTTAATTGTAGACAGAGAGAGAGAGAGAGAGAGAGAGAGAGAGAGAGAGAGAGAGAGAGAGAGAGAGAGAGAGAGAGAGATGTTAAAGTGGAGCAGGAGGGAATTTTGAACAATATAGAAATTGACTTTAAATTTTATCGAATAAGGCAAATTTACTTCATGATTTTGTTGTTCTCATCTTTTTCTGAAATATGAGATATTGAAATTTAACTCTCGACGCGTGTGAAAGAGCAGGTCAGAGGCTTTTTTCGCTCAGTAGACTAACAACGGCTGATGATGTTAATGATTGTATATATATATATATATATATATATATATATATATATATATATATATATATATATACATACATACATATATATATATATGTGTGTGTGTGTAAATATATATATATATATATATATATATATATATATATATATATATATATATATATACACACACACACACACACACACACACACGTGCCTGTTTTTGCATGTGTTTGTATGCCCGTGTGCTTTTGACTGAAATAACATTATAACAATTGTTATGTGTTCTAAAATGCACAACGAAAAGTATAACCAATACTATGTAGTACATTTCCCCTTAAAAACACTTGTGTGCATTTGCTCTTGGCATTTTCAGAATTCATATCCGTCAACGCTCTATTTTCGTTATGTTATTGCTCTATTTCATTACAGACTTTTCAGTTCACTAGTTTTCCCATTTCGAGTAAAATATATATTTTGTTTTAATCTCTTTTACCAAAGATTCATTTCAAATTGTAGTATTTGACTGTTTTTTACTCCTTATATTTTAAAATGACTTTATTCGAAGATTGCTTCCTTGGGAGATTATTTCGTCTAATTTTTCGTATTCTTCAGTTCTTTAAATCTCGGCATTAAACACCCCGTTAAAAACTATGTAACCACAACGAAGCATTTTATGTTAACATAATTACAAAGCATCTTCCCCTATATAATAAAGACCAAGGGCCTTGATATATTAATATATATTTTTCCTGTGACCATGAGCGTCATTGCCAGTGACGCTGAGCGTCATTGCCAATCGTATAAATATAGTCAATTCTTTTTAGTGAGGCAGATTTGTACCGACTCGCAGGGGTGCCCGTTTAGCTCGGAAAAGTTTCCTGATAGCTGATTGGTTGAACAAAATAATTCTAACCAATCAGCGATCAGGAAACTTTTCCGAACTAAAAGGGCACCGCTGCGAGTCGGTGCAAATCTGCCTGACTAAAAAGAATTGACTATACTCTGTCCCTCCCCATCCTTTTTGTTGGGGAAGGAGGAATAGTCATACCCTGATGAGAGCGAGTTGGAAGGGTTGAATCTGTGTGCGTGTGTGTGGGCATTTATTTAAATATTCAGCCGTCATTTTTGACGAGTCGCGTGCACTGTAGTCCATTTCTTTTAGCGAGGCATATTTGCACCGACTCGCAGCGGTGCCCTTTTAGCTCGGAAAAGTTTCCTGATCGCTGATTGGTTGGACAAGATCATTCTAACCAATCAGCGATCAGGAGACTTTTCCGAGCTAAAAGGGCACCGTTGCTAGTCGGTGCAAATATACCTCGCTAAAGAAAATAGACTATAGTTTCGAGTAATGAATCAGAAAGTAATAAATTGAATCAAATCAAACTAATTGTTTTTCCGTTGGAATCATCAGGTCAGAACAATAAAAAGACAGAAGTCATTTTAGCAAGATTGCGTATGGGTCATACGAGATCGACCCATGGATTTTTAATGTGTGCATCTCATGAGACAGTTCCCGGGTGCAGAAAGTGCGACATCTTACGACATAATTTTTGCGATTGAAAAGTTTTGAAAAGACAAAGATATTTGTTTTGGTCAGAAAAGCTCGTCTGATGATTTGTCGGATTCTCAATATTTTTTCAAGATTTTGATAGATAAAATGTTATTTTTTGTTTATCGTAAATTTTCTTTTAATCTATTTTTTCATCTGTTCTATTTATTATATTCTTCTATCCCTTGAATTGTACATATATTATACTTTCCCCTTCCAGATATATTCGTGCCAATTCTGTAAGAGTCCAACTTGACCCACTGGGATGTTACTCTCCTCATTTTAATAATAATAGACATTTGATTTAGTGGATTGTCAATCACTGTTACTACCTGGCAAGGTTTGTTTTGTCCCAAATACTGTTTTACAGTCAGATTTCTTTAAAGGTTTCCTGGAACGAATTCAGGTTAGTCTAATCACTGTAAAGTGCCAGTTTGATTCAACATAAGGATAAGTCTCTGTTAAACCTCGGGCAAGAGTTATATAATAACATTTACATGCACAAGTCGAATCGTGATAATGCTGAAATTATAATGTAAGTTTAATAACATCATTGTATTCAAATGCTCATTGTAGATTGATTAAAATATTGTCATGTTAGTCTGGAGATACGCGCGCTATTATTATTATTATTATTATTATTATTATTATTATTATTATTATTATTATTATTATTACTTGCTGAGCTACAACCCGAGTTTGGAAAGCAGAATGCTATAAGCCCAAGGGCTCCAACAGGGAAAATAGATAGTTTCTGGGTCATTTGACTGGCCAAATAGTACTACAGTGGACCCCTTCCTCATTACGACTAATTTTTCCTTTGCCTATACATACACCGAATAGTCTGGCCTATTCATTACACATTCTCCTTTTCCTCTATACACCTCAATACACTATAAGCAAAAAATTCTTCTTCACTCAAGGGGTTAACTGCTGCAGTGTGATTCTTTAGTAGTAAAATAGACGCTTTAGCTATGGTAAGCAGCTCTTCTAGGAAAAGGACACTATCAAATTAAACCATTGTTGTCCAGTCTTAAGGTAGTGCCATAGCCTCTGCACCATGTCTTTCCTCTGTCTTGGGTTAGAGTTCTCTTGCTTGAGGATACACTCGGGCACAACATTACGTCAGTTAACTTATTTCCTTTCCTCACTAGGCTATTTTCCCTGTTGGAGCCCTCGGGCTTATAGCATCCTGCATTTCCAACTAAGTTTGTAGCTTAGATAATAATAATAATAATAATAATAATAATAATAATAATAATAATAATAGAATGTATTATATACTAAATGATATCCTTTGTATATAAATCCCACATAATAATGTTCATATGATTATGATAACAACTATTCTAACAATGCGTGTGATGGAAGTTTGTTTAAGATTTCTCTTGTTTATTTCTTGTGAATAATATTTTATAGATTAATATTTGAAGGAAATTTGGATTTGTAAATGTCATAAGTGATGTTGTTAATAATTTGTTCTTGCTTATGTTGTTAAACTGAAACCTGTGTCGTTAAGGGTATAATTCCCTGACACGACCTTTCTCTGGCCTGAACTTTCTTTCTTTTTTCTCCCTGGATGGTTGCTCACTTTTTTCTTTTATTTCATTTTTTCCGATTGATTCTCTGCGAAATAAATCAATTCTCCTCATTGTCATAGGAAGGAAAAGGGACAAGTTGAATGTACAAAATGCGGGATGTAAAAGAAAATGTCTATTGGAATGTTGAGACGAGTCTTGTTTTTAACAATTTCTAAAGAAATTATTTTCCAGCTCAAAAAGTTTGCTCATACAATGAAATTTGCTTCTTATTACAATACTGTAATCGAAAATTGTCGCGACTGCCTTCTTAACTTTTCATGAAATGGTTATTGATGCAATAACACCTTCATTCACGATAAGAGGCATTAGACTGCTTGCAATTCGTTGCTTTTGAAAATGGTACTTTTAATCTTTGAAAAACCCAGGACTCAAAAGTCTCAAGATTATCATGTTTTAAGTTTCTTTTCTCTCTCGCTTTCCAGCCTTCCAATGGAGTGTCTATCTCCAAACAGCTGATCAATAAGCTCGATTCCGTTTGCCTTCAACAAAGCCAAACGTTATTGGATGATGCAATTTTCCAGATGCTTAAACAGACTGAATTGAAAACCACCAACAGTTTGGAATGTTCCTGAAATTTTCGCGGGGAAATCGTCCCAGGCTTTGCTAAAAGGAATAATGCTGGATCGTTTCCTGTTTTTGTGAATTGATATTTGGCCTGATTGATTTGGGAGTGAAATCCTAATTAGGTGTGGAGCCTTATTCTCTGTAATGTCAGATGTGGATTTTATTAGGATTTTGTGATGTTATGCATTTAGTTACATTAGATTTTAGATTTGGTCAGGTTATTGTTAGTGTTTATCACTTTTCAACTTTAATCCCGTATATGCATTCTATTAATATCTCCTACTATTAGATTTAAGTACTTATTATTTAGTATCATTTCTCGGTACGAGTAAAGGTATGAGTTTCATTCGAGTAAAAATAGATCAGGAATATTTATTGTAGTTGACAGATGAACATAACTAGTAAATCAGTTTAACAATATATTGTTTTCGCAAAGGCAAATCTACGTAACGCAGAATTAATGTTTAACAGAAAACATTGCATTGAAATATTCTTTCATTGCAATTGCATTGTAAGGACTGAAGTTTTCCAGTAACGAAGTTCTGTGTCATTATTCAAGGAAATTAAAATATTCGAAGAGTCGGCGAACATTTCAAACTTCTTCCTTAGACCGAGTGAATGTTATTTCTTTTGAAGTAACCTAGTTTTAATTGCAGAGAGAGAGAGAGAGAGAGAGAGAGAGAGAGAGAGAGAGAGAGAGATATTTTACACTTGCACCGACGATCAATGTAGAGTTGATGACAATACTTTTTGTTGGTTTTGCTGTTAATATTTCCACGATTTTTTTACGTTGAATTTGGAAGCTCTTTAAACGGATGATGACTGAAATTGTTGACAATATATTCTATATTAAATTAAAAGCAATAAGGCCGATTTACTTCACGGAATTTGTTAATTTTTAGATTATTGGTTAAGAATATTTATCATTTGCGTTCCATTCAATGTGTGACTGCATCCTTCAGCTTTTTGTTTGTAAAATTTTATCCATTAATATATGTTTGAGAATATATCTATCAGCAGAAACAACAAGAGGTAAATTATTTTTCCCAGGTGTATTTTGCGTCTGTGGCTCCTTATCTTTCTGAAGTTGCTGGTGTGTGTCGAAAAACAACTTGTGATTTACGAACTGTGGTCAGCATAGTAGCAAATCTCCACAACACCAATTTCTCTTTCCCTTTTTTGTCCTTATTGTGTCGCATTTCCCCAATTTCGCTGGGCTTGAAGCTCTCTCCCACCCTAGCTCAGCTGACCTCGATGCTTCAATCTTGCATCTTCAGTTCCAGTGGGCATTGCTAGAATTCTTCTTACTCCATACAGAAAATTCCTTGAATTGAAAGCTCCTTTGCTTGATTGTACGACCATAAAGAGAAGGTTCCACATTTTTGTATCCTTTGTCAAAAAACATAAATTCTTTTGTCACTGAGATTATTTCATCCAAAGCCGTTAGCGTTTCATGGCATGAATAATTAATTTATATAAATAGGTGTGTGACATTTAACTTTCAATATAAAGCCTAGACGTAAACAACGCTAGTATGGATGTTAATACAGCAACATTTTATGCTGCATACCTTCAATTTCATCATGTAAATTTAATAGAACTTATTTTCGCATTTTTCTTTAAATTGTAATCTCTCTCTCTCTCTCTCTCTCTCTCTCTCTCTCTCTCTCTCTCTCTCTAGCTAGCGCTAGAGAGAGAGAGAGAGAGAGAGAGAGAGAGAGAGAGAGAGAGAGAGAGTACCGAGTCCAATTCTGCACTCCAAGTATTCAGAAAGATATAGATAGATTGGAAGTAATGCAAGCTAGGGTCACCAAATTAGTTCCAACATTAAGGCAATTGGGATATAGACGGAGGATGGAACGTTGGAACTTATTATTATTATTATTATTATTATTATTATTATTATTATTATTATTATTATTATTAGCTGGAAAAGCAGGATGCGATAAGCCCGAGGACTCCAACAGGGAAAATAGCCCAGTGAAGAAAGGAAATAAGGAGACTACAAGAGAAGTCACTAACAATTAAAATAAGATATTTTGAGAACAGTAACAACACTAAAATAAATTTTTCATATATACCCTATAAAAACTTAAAAAGAAAACAAGAGGAAGAGAAATAATATAGAATAGTGTGCCCGAGTGTAACCTCAAACAAGAGAACTCTGCCCCAAGACAGTGAAAGGCCATGGCACAGAGGCTATGACAATATCCAAGACCAGAGAACAATGGCTTGATTTTGTAGTGTCCCTCTTCTAGGAGAGCTGCTTACCATACCCAAAGAGTCTCTTCTACCCATACCAAGAATAAATTAGCTATTGAACAGTTACATTGCAGTAGTTAACCCCTTGACAGAGGAGGAATCGTCTGGTAATCTCAGTGTTGTCAGGTGTATGAGGACAGAGAAGAATATGTAAAGAATAGGCCAGACTATATATATATATATATATATATATATGTATATATATATATGTGTGTGTGTGTGTGTGTGTGTGTATTAATGAACTCCCACTCAAACAATTTTCTTCGTGTTATCACTATTTTTATTTCCCTGTAAAAAGCTGTTGATCTCTCTCTCTCTCTCTCTCTCTCTCTCTCTCTCTCTCTCTCAGACACACACGCACAAACACACACACCCACTTGCAAATGTAAAAAACATCATGAAGTTTCATTAAATTACTAGGCGTGGATACATCTAAGGGAAAAACCTCTGCATAAATTTGCCAAAATAATGATATAGGTTAATTTTTATTATTGTCTTTACATGCAGTTTCATTTAAGAATTAGATAATTGAATCATAATTATGTGAAAAAACTGGTATTTCAATTTACACTTTATTAGCCTGTATAGAAATTATTGATACTATGTCTTCAACGGATTCCCTCTTCAGCGCTCCCTTATATCCTTTCGGGAACAGTATCGGAATGATTTGATGCCTCGGGGCTATTCCTATTGGACTCGTATGAGTCAATTGCCGTGATGTAATTCCATTTTTGTTAATTTGACGTCGATATCCTTCCAAATGTTTTAAATTCCTGATGTGAATTACTCCTTTGCGTCTTATGAGTTATTGATATATTGCTGTAATGTAAATTCAGTAGTTAGTCCAGTGAAATTAAAATTGACGTTTTATTAGGTTTTTTGGCGTCATACTTATGTGAATCAGTGTGCAGTTCTGTTGTTGTTCGCAGATCAAAATACTGTTCTCGTTTCGCAATAGAAAAAGAAATATGAGTCGCGCTTTCATCACATCTTCAGAGATGTGACAAACTGCTCAGAGAAACAAACGCAACCATCTCTATTATTATTATTATTATTACTTACTAAGCTACAACCCTAGTTGGAAAAGCAGTATGCTATAAGCCCAGGGGCTCCAACAGGGAAAATAGCTCAGTGCGGAAAGGAAAAAAGGAAAATAAAATATTCTAAGAAGAGTAACAACAATAAATATCTCCTATATAAACTATAAAAACTTTAACAAAACAAGAGGAAGAGAAATAAGATAGGAGAGTGTGCTCGAGTGTACCCTCAAGCAAGAGAACTCTAACCCAAGACAGTGAAAGGCCATGGTACAGAGGCTATGGCACTACCCAAGACTAGAGAACAGTGGTTTGATTTTGGAGTGTCCTTCTCCTAGAAGAGCTGCTTACCATAGCTAAAGAGTCTCTTCTACCCTTACCAAGAGGAAAGTGGCACTGAACAATTACAGTGCAGTAACCCCTTGGGTGATGAAGAATTGTTTGGTAATCTGTGTTTTCAGGTGTATGAGGATAGAGGAGAATATGTAAAGAATATGCCAGACTATTCAGTGTGTATGTAGGCAAAGGGAAAATGAACCGTAACCAGAGAGGAGGATCCAATGTAGTACTGTCTGGCCAGTCAAAAGACCCCATAACTCTCTAGCGGTAGTATCTCAAGGTAAGCATATACATGCATACACTGTGCACTGTGTATGCATGTATATATATATATATATATATATATATATATATATATATATATATATATATATATATATATATATATATATATATATATATCCATTTGTTTATACATATATATACTGTATATATATATATATTTATATATATATATATATATATATTTATATATATATATATACATATATATTTATATATATATATATATATCCATTTGTTTATACATATATATACTGTATATATATATATATATATATATATATATATATATATATATATCCATATCTTTATACATATATATATACTGTATATATGTATATATATATGTATATATATGTGTATATATATATATATATATATATATATATATATATATATATATATATAGATGTATGTATGTATGAATGTATATATATATGTCAGTAAATTACGATATATAAGGATTCAATGAATGGGGAACGACAATTATAAAAGGTTAGAAACCACTGCTTTAAGAAATCTGCTGATATTCCAATGAACTCAACCCGATAGTATTTTTTAGCTGATAGGAAAGATGTATGCAATAAGAATGATGGTAGTTAGCTAGCTAACCATGTTAGGGTTTAGTTTGCAAAGTTATTAGTAAGAGTGATATAAATTGTGGTTTTACCACAGTTTTGTTTATATAAGAGTACATTTTTCTTTTTTGGTCTTACAGGTAATGTAGTATTTTTTTTTTTACATTTTGTTTTTTATATTCTTTATCACCGGCTTAGTATTCTTTTATGCTGAAGTTAATTCTTGTGGATTCTGCAAAATGGCTCTCTTTCCCATCGTCGGTGATTCAAACTTTATTTTTATAGTGTGGGAATTATTTGGGTTTTATTAAACCATCCACACCATCCCAATTATTTTCCTTTCGGTGGTTTCTTAAAGTTCTTCGTCTCCGTTTTCTGCCTTTGTTCTATCCAAATGTTTTGCTATTGTAGGTTTCATAGTGTTGTATTCTGGGTATCCAATCACTCCAAACTGTTCGTTTAGAAAGATAGATTTGCTCTCTGTCTTTAAGATCATATCTGAATCCTCTTCTACGTTAATGAAGAATAAGGAGTTAGCGTGGGTTACTTCGTGAACCCTGACCTTAATCTTCATTTGCATTATAGTGTACCAACCGTGTGACACACAATTGTACATAATTATGTTGTATATATTATGCTTGTATCTGCGCTCTTCCCTCGCACTAAAAAGAACCTGAATGATCATGTCTCCGTTTTGCTCTGTAACATTGTCTGTCTCTCGAACAGGTCATGTCCTGTTGCCTTGAGGTTTTGTATATAAAGAAGAGTGTTCCTTAATAAAACTCAGTTGATTGCATCCTGCCTTTGAGTTAACAACTCCTCTCTCGGCCCGTCACATTGGTGACCCCGGAAGTCGACTCGCTCCCACTGCCTTCCACCCCCACCTCCCTCGCCCCTCCATCGTTGGTACTATGACGGAGACAGACTTGAAACTTTCACCGTTCGCCACCGGAGAAGCGTTTGCTTGGTTTCAGCGCTCAGAAGTCCAGTTTCGTATCAGGAGCGTGACTCGCTCAACCACCAAAGCGGATTATGTTCTCGCGGCGATACCCGAGGACACCTTCCCAGAAATATCCGACTGGCTTTGTGAACAAGGAGACACCCCAATAGCGTATGAAGCCCTCAAAACATACCTTCTGCAGCAGTACTCGCCGTCACCAGCCGCCCGTATAGCAAAGCTTTTTCAGCTCTCGCAACAACCGTTGGGGGACCAAAGGGCTTTGCTTGCCCTCAGGGAAATGACCAGTATCGCTCGCCTTCAACCTGCCGCAGACGGCTCTCCTCGTGAGGTGAACCTACTTCGTGCCCTTTGGATACGCCGTTTACCCGAACCTGTACGCGCTGCCATACCCGATGTCGATAGTTTACCCATAAAGGACTTGATGACCAAAGCCGACGCCCTTATGGACAGCCACTTCAAGACCTCCATCAACGCCTCCACCCCTGATGAAGAGGATGCCTATTCAACGTCAACCGAAGCTGACATGAATGCCGTAGGACATACACGCCTACCCCGTGACGTGCCGAAGCGGCGACAAAGCCGCCCACCACCCACCAATCGCTCGCGCCCCAACGAACGACTTCTACAGCCACTTACTACCTCCCATCCGCCGCAGTTTTGCTACTACCACTGCAGATTCGGGGCAACTGCGAGGAAATGTGCCAAGGATTGTCAGTGGCCAAAAAACGTGTAAGTAGGCCATCGCTTGTGGCGGTGGCCTCCCAAGTTTCTAATCTTTTCTTTTTACAGGATGCAGGAACGGGCTTGCGATTTTTGGTAGACACGGGTGCTTGTCGTTCTCTTTTGCCAAGGAAACTCTTCAAGGCACGACGTAGTCTGTCTACATCTGCCGACGTCCACTTAGTAGCTGCCAACGGATCTGCGATACCCACCTACGGTTACGAGAACTTCACATTATCGTTCGGAAACGGTAAATTCAATTGGAAGTTTCTCGTTGCTGATGTCACAATGCTAATCCTCGGTGCGGATTTCCTCTCTCATTTCCACCTTCTGGTCGATGTCGCCCAACGACGATTGGTCAACGCAGACTCGTACTTGTCGACACCTCTTCAACCCGCCCCCTCTAACCTCGCTCTCCACATCAGCGCACCCACGGATGCCTATGCCCACCTCCTCACGTCGTACCCGGAAGTTTTCTGTCCAGAACTTCGCCAAACGCCCACGGTTCCTGCCAAGCACGGTATTTATCACCATATCAAGACGACGGGACCCCCAGTCTTCGCAAAATTCAGACGTCTGGCACCGGAACGATTGGCAGCCGCCAAACAGACGTTCGCCGAAATGGAGAAAATGGGCCTTTGCCATAAGGCCTCCAGCCCATGGTCGTCACCCTTACACATCGTTCTGAAGAAAGACGGCTCCCTCCGTCCGTGCGGGGATTACAGGCGCCTGAACATGCAAACAGAACCGGATCACTACCCCCTCCCAAACATTGCCGATGTGACCTCCTACCTGCACAAAGCGAAGGTTTTCTCTACGCTCGACCTCCTGAAGGGGTATTATCAGGTGCCTATGAACCCAGAAGACATCCCCAAGACCGCCATCACCACTCCGTTTGGTACATACACCTTCAATTACTCCTGTTTTGGCCTTCGTAATGCTGGGGCAACGTTTCAACGTCTCATGGATGGCATCTTAGGGGACCTCCCTTTCTGTGTATGTTATGTGGACGACATACTTGTGTTCTCCTCCTCAAAAGAGGAACACCTCCGTCACCTACCCATCGTGCTCGACCGCCTGCAACAAAACGGCCTTGTAGTCCGGTACGACAAGTGTACCTTTGGCGCCAACGAAGTGTCGTTCTTAGGGCACCGTATCACTCCTGAAGGAGTCCATCCCCTCCCTGAGAAGGTAGCAGCCGTTCAGAACTTCCCCGCGCCCTCGACCGTCAAGCTCTGCAGGAATTCTTGGGCATGATCAACTATTATCACCGTTTTCTGCCAGCCATTGCCGCCACTCTTGCTCCCCTCTACGCCTCCCTCAAGGGCAAGCCAAAGGACCTGAAGTGGGGTCCCCTTCAAGAAGCAGCCTTCTGCAATGCAAAGAAGGCCCTATCAACTGCTGCGGCTCTCACTTTTCCTATCCCACACGCCCCTCTCCTTCTCTCCACCGATGCCAGCGACGTCGCTATTAGTGCAGTACTCGAGCAGGTGGTCAAAGGCTCGCCCCGCCCATTGGCCTTCTTCAGCAGAAAACTGTCCAAGGCAGAATCGGGTTATTCTACCTTCGATCGAGAATTGCTGGCGGTGCACTTGGCTGTCCTTCACTTTCGGCATTTCTTAGAAGGTACGCCCTACGTCATTCGCACAGACCACATGCCTCTGGTGCACGCCTTCACTCGACAGTCTGACGCCTGGTCCGCCCGTCAACGCCGACATCTCTACGCCGTGGCTGAATACAATTGCACCCTCCAATACGTCCCTGGGAAAATGAATCCCGTTGCCGATGCCCTGTCAAGAAACACGTTGGCTGCCGTTCAACTGGGATTGGATTACAACGCCCTGGCTGAAGCCAACAACAGGATCCAGAGTATCAAGCTTGTAGGACTTCCTGCACGTCCCTCCGTTGGGAAGATTTTCCCCTCGAAGACTCCAACACCACCCTCCTCTGTGACATCAGTACTGGTAGACCGCGACCTTGGATTCCTGCTCCCATCCGCCGACAGGTGTTTGATTTCATTCACGGCCTTTCACATCCCTCGTGCCGTTCTACTGCACAGCTGCTGAAGGCAAAGTTCATTTGGCACGGCATTTCTAAGGATGCTAAGGATTGGGTCCGCGCCTGTACTTCTTGCCAAACTTCCAAAGTACATCGACACACGGATTCAGGAGTGGGCACCTTTCCTCAACCTTAGCGTTGTTTCGCACACATTCATGTCGACGTTGTAGGCCCCCTACCCACATCACAAGGACATCGTTACCTGTTTATCGTCATCGACCGCTCCACTCGTTGGCCTGAAGCCATTCCCATGGAAACTGCAACGTCCGCCTCATGTACATCTGCCTTACTCTCTGGATGGATTTCAAGATTCGGTATCCCTGAGCATATTACTTCTGACAGGGGAACCACTTTCACCTCTCAATTGTGGAAGTCATTAGCGAATCTCCTGGGCATCACCCTACATCAGACAACGGCCTACAACCCCGCTTCCAATGGAATGGTTGAACGTTTTCATCGCACCCTCAAAGCAGCTTTGATGTCCCGCTGCAAGGATTGCAACTGATTTACTCAACTTCCCTGGGTCCTCCTGGAACTAAGGACCACTCCTAAAGATGCCCTCGACGTCTCGGCAGCTGAAATGGTGTATGGCGACCCGTTGGTCGTCCCTGCCGAATTTTTTCCTTCTACAACCTCCTCCGACGATCTCCAGCGCATACGTCACGTCGTGGGAAAATTTACTCCGTGCCGCCAGACTTACAAGCCCCCAGCGAAGCATCACATACCAACGGACTTG
>NC_090725.1:247554238-247569238 GCF_036898095.1 Palaemon carinicauda | reverse complement strand
TCTCTTTCGTTTTTACACAGATGAGTTCAGCTCAAATTTTTTTTTTTTTTATTTCATTTTTTTTTTAAAGTATAAAGGAACATTAGAACTGACCAGCGAAAACGAGTGAGTTCTCGCCTAAGATTCTGACTGCTTAACTACTGAACTTTTCTGTCAAGGCTCTGGAAGGAAGGTCTGTTAGTGAACGGTCGCTAACCCTCCACGCCGAGGATATTTAGTTCTTTATAAGCTGGAACTGTCACATAACAATAAATACTAGCAAAAACATTGTTAGATGAGATTCACATATGTCTCCCGCTAAAACATTAAGACGAGGCATTATCAACAAAACTTCAGAGGGCACAAAAAGGGCGAGGAATTAAATATGCAACTGCATATCCAGCCATTGCATCACTATGGTCTCACCTTCTGCCAACCACGAGTAGTCTATTCTTGTCTTCCCTAACGGGCTTAATCATAAGGTGATGCGTAAATTATGAGTAAACAATATCCTCTGCAAATAGATGCTTATATTTAGTTCATCCTTGTAAATTTCACTCTCCTCTACGATGTATCAATTGCTTCAAGTTAGAGTAGGATTATGAACTTTGTCATCAAAATGGAATGGTGTTTATAACTTTTGCAACTGTCGGGCTAGTACCACTGTTACTGCAACCATTGATGATGATGATAATAATAATAATAATAATAATAATAATAATAATAATAATAATAATTACAAAGACAATATCAAAAAGATATTTCACCAGCTATTATTTTTCTCTTAAAATTACTATTGAATTGAAATAATACACAACACATGTGTGTATTGTACACTACCTTCAGTGTGTTATATATATATATATATATATATATATGAAGCAAAGACCTAACAAAAATCTTGAAGGAAGGAAGAGCTAAACCTCGCTCCTAAGAAGATGAGTCCCAAAGAAAGAGAAAGAGAAGAAGGCAGTCGAATCATTTACTCCCTAAATGAAACAGTTGTCGAGAGGACCCCGATGTCTGTTAAGCGAAGCAAATGGCCCCGAGAACGCTGATGCCAAAGCTTATTTGTACCGAAGCCGAGCGGAAGGGGAAGGACCAGGTCATGTGGAGTCCTTCAGGGAAGGAGAGTAAAGGCGGGTTTACACAGACGAGAGAACAGTGTTCGAAGTGGCGTTCGAACGTGTGAACGGGATGTTTGGTTGTCGAACATGTTTGAAGAAAGGTTGGAAGAAAGTCTGTACTCACCTGACTTTTGTGGGCGTTGTTTCATTGTCCACAAACCTTATGCATTTGTGGCTTATTTCACCTCTTCAAACCGTTTGACAAGCAGGTTCGACAAACCGTTCGACCGTGTAAATCCTGCTTAAAGGGGTCACAATTCACCATCTTATATAAAAATCCCTTTCCTTTACAAAATTAAGATTGATTGATTGATTTGGAGTTAACTGGTATTTTGATATTGAAGGTCATTGACGCCGATATCGTTGTTATGAATAAAGAATGAAAGGAAATTCAATTTGAAACCATAAAAGCGAAGATGTCATTATGAAAGCTGAATGGCTTTCAGAAAACATGCTAATTAAATAAATCCAAAAATACCGCTAGCATAGTACAACGCATTTTAGATCTATTCAATTCAGTAAAGAGAAGGCTGTTGTGAGATCATAATTTAATGGTGATTTATTTGATTAAATGCTAATCATTCTGATTGTGTTATGACGGAAATGTTGATAACGTTTTTGCAACACTCTCTCTCTCTCTCTCTCTCTCTCTCTCTCTCTCTCTCTCTCTATATATATATATATATATATATATATATATATATATATATATATATATATTTATAGGCCTATATATATATATATATATATATATATAATATACAGTATATATATATACATATATATATATATATATATATATATATAGTGTGTGTGTGTGTGTGTGTGTGTGAAAGTGTGTATTACTAAGATCACTCGTTCATTCGCCTTCAAAGGTTCATCTATCGACATAAACTAAAAACGTTCTCATCTGCATCTAAAATGGTTAAATGTCATACCGTGATTTTACATTCATTTTAACAGTTAACGATTAAGGATAGAAAAAAATGTGTTTTGTTGAAGAAATAAATGGTAGAATTAATATTACAAAATCAGTGTTATGTTAACACGTAAACAGGTCTAATTTAACAAATTGACACTATTTCCATAGTTATAAATCTTATAAAGATGTAAGTTCATAAAACATTCGTCATTCGTCTTGCAGCTGGTTGTGGTATGTTAGTTTTTTAAGTAATCCTGCTACTCATTAGATCACTTCGATCTCTTTCGGACATAACCTGCACTGTTCCAAGACCTACAGAAAGAGCTTTCTGTAGGTCTTGGCACTGTTTACGTCAATCACGATTGAGCCCATGTTAACAATCCAAGGAGTGCAAAATGTAAATTCATTAACGTTCTGAATCAAGTATGAACATAACTGAGTTTTTAGTCCGATCATGAAACACATTCTCATGGGCAGAATTGTCTACAAATACAAACACCAAATAAGTTAAGGAGTTGGTGACCTGACATTGCTTTCTATTCGCCTTTTTTTTTTAAACTACGCAGTAGAATTACCCATTTTCCTTTGATTGATCTGAGACTAATTTGTATGAAAAATACCGACCCGATGATCTAATGTAACAGTTAAATAGTATGTATATATATATATATATATATATATATATATATGTGTGTGTGTGTGTGTGTGTGTGTGTGTGTGTTTTATAACAGATACATTCAGATCAGATAAACTGATATGGTTCCAATCTTTTAACTGACCTTATGTGGGTGTGAATTTAAGTGTAGTATATTTGAATGTAATGTAATGTCTTACATGAGATTAAAATTCTTTACTCTATTTTTTACAGATACCGATCCTAGTAATCTGCAACTTCCATGATTATTTTAGATGAAATTTTTTATTATCTCGTTAAAAGTAATATTGAAAGAAATTGTTAAGAATTTCTAAGATTTACAATGAATACAAAAAACTAATAAAATGGAGACCATGAAAAGTTCCCATCCCAAAACCTAAGGTGTCGTCGAATAAGACCTAAAATCTCCCGTTTCAATCAAAGTTTTAAAAGAAGAAAAATAACCTTCAGAAACAAAGCGTGTCTGTCTTTTCCTTGGGAATGGAGTTCTCGGGTAGGGAGACGAGACATTGGGTGATTACAAGTTTTCTCCAGCACAACTACCAGAGCCATTTACACTATTTTCAAAAAGAAAATTCTCTGTTTGGAAGGGATGAATAAGAGGAAAATGAAGAGACGAACACCCGAGGAAAGAAGTTGTTGCTGAAAGGACACCCGCTGACGACAAAGAGCCATAAAACAGGAAAACAGACAAGGTTGAAACCAAACTTTTTTCTTGTATCGCTGTGGAGTTAAGAGAGAGAGAGGGAGAATCTTCACAAGAAGCAATTTTGAATGTTTGTAGGCAATAAAAAACAATTTATTTCCTTTTCCTTGTTTATTGCATGTAATCGTGACAAGTATGTGAATGTAAACTATTTTTTTATAAACATAACAATAGCGTAAAATATTTATTCTTCAGAAAAGAATAACTGCTTCCTGAAAACGAAATGCATTCTATAGCTGGTATCTTGCCAGACAAAACAAAGGAAAGGCAAAACTTTCGAGTTATCTTGTCTTTCGCGAACATTCATCGGCCCCTGAACATTGGAGGGGTCATAAGTCTCTCGGAACAAACAAAGCAGAAACGAATTCCAGACTAGAAAGGAGAGATGGGAGAAGTCTCGTTATTAAAAAAGTACTTTACGGACCATAAACTGAAATTGTAGTTCATTCTTATTAAATTGATATATTGTAATTAGAATTCAACCGGCGGTTGTAGTGACAAATGGTGGCAATGTTAACGTTCCAGAATACTTTAATGTAAACAAAAACATTAAACAATGTCAGTGGTAAACTTGATTACAAATGTTACCTAAACCATCATCTAGCATCAGGTGACACCTATAATTTATGAGACAAATGACTGAATAGGTGAAACAAAAGAGATAGCTGGATATGTGCAGAAGAGGGCCCTAATGTTGGATTTTATCTTTTTTTTTTATTCCGAGGACAAAGGTGGGCAGAGCTAACTGAGAGAGTTCGTCTCCCTGTTGCGTGGGTACACATCTGTGAGAGTAATCTTTGGCAACCTTATGCCATTAGGCCAATCCCCCATGCTTCCAGATCACGGACTTGGAATATTCTGGAAGTAGGTAAGTCTTATAAATGCGCCCCCAGGCCTGCATAGCAGCAGTAGAGAAACAGACGTCCTGTGAAATAGCCAAAGTACCTCCCTCACTCTCTCTCAGTACCTATAGTGTGTCCTCTCCAAATTGATTCTGTGCCTCAACATAGATCGAGTGTTGAAACGTAACGAAAGAAGTCAAAGGTGATTTTAGAATTAGTGTGTTAGGGCAAGTGTTGGCATTGTGTAAAGTTTTGTAAGTGGCCCTGGAGTAACAAGAAAGGTATTTGTATCATGATCTGGTTATCGATTTAAGTATCAAACTTGAAATTTGGTGTAACATTTCATTTCAAGTGGAACAAGTGATTATAATGTTCATAAGTATTATTTTTTTTTTTGTCTTAGTCTTTGGTTTTATGCAGATTCAATATTTCGAGTCAGGGGATTATATAATTTTCAGAGCATAACATTTTTGTCTTAATCTAAGTTTTGTTTAGACTTTATATTTCGAATGATTATTTTGTTATGTAAATTCTTTCAAAGTGTTGTAATTTATATAGAATATGTTTATTTTTGTAAAGAGTGTATTATTTCAATATTCAGTGTTTATTTCATACTCGCTCATATCCCGTTAAAGAATCGAAGTAAGATGTGGTTTTAAATAGATCGTAATAATAATTAAGCAGTTTTGTTTTGAGTGTACTTAAGAGACCTTTGGATATTCAGTGTTTTTATGTATAGCTGTGTGGGGGCTATTTAACTATCTTAGAGATCGGGTATAATTATTTTCAAGTGTAACAGATTTAATGTAAAAACAAACAGGTGAGTTTGGAACTCAAGAAGTTGTATAGCTTGCCTGCCGTAATGTATGTATATATATATATATATATATATATATATATATATATATATATATATATATATATATACACATACATTATATGTTTGGTTCCCAGACATGGGACCATCTTATAATTATATATATAATTTGTATATAATATATGTGGATAATATATTTATTTATATATATATATATATATATATATATATATAATATGCATATGTAATATATATATATATATATATATATATATATATATATATATATATTTGTGTGTATACGTATGTGTGTACATACACATATATGTAAGTGCGTATGTGTGTACATTCACATATATGTAAGTGCACACACACATACACCACACACACACACACACACACACACATATATATATATATATATGTGTGTGTGTGTGTGTGTGTGTAGGTATATAAAACTGTATATATACACAGTATATGTATAACAATATATATATATATATGTATATATATATATATGTGTGTGTGTGTGTGTGAGTGTAAGCTACTGTAGGCTATGGGTGTTTGTGTGTTTTCTTTATCTTTTTTATTTGCTGTGTTGTTGTTGTTCTGCACGGCATCCGTCCCTATCTTAACAAAGTTTTCCCCACAGATATTTCGTTTTGACTTATCCAGATTTTATGCGAAAATGCTGATTTTGATGCAGTCCGAAAAATGAATTATTATAATTTATTGCAACATCATAAAAAAAAAACATTTGGAATAAATGTACAAAAGGATCAGTTGAATTCAATATGACAAGAACAAATATTACCGCCAAAAGAACATCACAAAAGATGGCAGATATACACATATCTTTAGCACTATACAGTACAGGATTACAATTATTTCCCTTTCCAAAGCTTGTAGTATATTTGTTTATTGTGCAACTCTCTTGATTTCCTTTTCAACTATATATTTCTATAACTAGTGTAACAAATTATTTGTAATATTGTACGATGTGCGAACACTGCGCATATTATTTATTGTATCGATAATATTTAGTTTATTTCTTCATCCCAGCAAGTATTTTGTTTTATACAACTGAAAAAGATAAAGTATCATTTTCACCTCATTTTATAAATTTACCGATTTTAACTTTAATATTGCGTTGCAGTGTGATTTATGTAATGTAAACTTTCGATTCCGTTTAAATGCTCTAATATTGCAAAATTGTTCAACCATTTTCTTTCTTTTTAGACGCCCTCTGCACATCAGTAATAATGATAATGTATTGTATATGACCTTTCAAAATCATTTTACACTCATGTGACGTTCTCTTTACGAGGCTCTCTCTCTCTAACAGTGTTCTTTATTAAAAAAAAGTAATTTTCCTCTTCGTGACATTATCTTGCTTCAGGTGAGTCATTTATTTTTATTTTAGGAATCTCTAAACCTGTGTTTCCAATTACTATTGTATTCCCGGGATTTAATTGTCAATCACATTTCAAATTTCATTCTCTTTGATTGTTTCTTTTCCCGTAGGAAATGATTTATTCCAGCAACCACCTTCCTCTTCCCTCCTCCCTCGTATCCTTCCACTTCTCAGAGACTACAATAAACAGCAACGTCTTGTAATTTAAAGGTTTAAAGGCCACTCTTGAATGGCAGATGCAAGGGACAGTGACATTGCCCTATCACGCAGGACAATGCCCTAGAGATTGTCAATATATACGCCCAAGCCCCCTCTCCACCCAAGCTACGACCAAGGACAGTCAGGCAATGGCTGCTTGGGTGGAGGGGGGATTTGGGCACTGATCACGTGTATATGTGGCCAGTCTCTAGGGCATTGTCCTCATTGATAGGACAATGTCACTGTCCCCTGCCTCTGCCATTCATGAGTGGCCTTTAAACCTTTAAAGTTTTAAAAGACCCACACAAAAGTATTTCATAGCAAAATCATAAAAGTGTATTTCCCTAGATTTATGATTTTGAATTCTTATTTCAATATAGATTGGAATTGTCGTGTTTGACGTATTGAATTTTTTTTGCTGTCCTTTTGTGAAGAGAATGAAGGGACGGACGGAGTAGAAATAAAATCATAAGTGATAAATAATTATGATATTCTATCATACTTTCTCTTCTTTTACGTTTGAAATGAAATAATTTCATCATTCTCATTTTACAATCTCTCTCTCTCTCTCTCTCTCTCTCTCTCTCTCTCTCTCTCTCTCTCTCTCTCTCTCTCTCTCTCTCTCAAGTTCATTACAGTCAACTGAGCAAAAGTAAATATAATCCAATCTGCCTGCCTCATCGTGACTGATGTGCCTGCCTCAGGAGTTTCTAATTTAAATGTGTTTATTAAATTCATTTATCTATTTTTTCTTAATAACTTAAGAGTGATTTTTAACTATTTTTTATTTCTTATTATTACTTACTCTTTATCTATCTGACTCATTTATTTCATCGTCATTCTCAACTTTTTAGTACTTTTACTCAATCATCCTTTTTCATTCTCGTCATTGTTCTTTGCCCCTTTTCTTGAAAAAAAAAAAATACTCTTTCGGCTATTCCGTCTCTATTCTAACATTTGATAATCTCACAAACACAAAAAAATCCACATTATTCTAAATATTAATAGATTACAGGTTAAGAATTGAGTGATTTTGAATATTATTTTTAGACTTTGCCCAGACACGATAAATGTAACCAAATATTTCTGTAAGAAATGGGGTGAAATCAATTATATTTTTAGGATGTAAAAATAATTTTTGTATATTTTTGGGCGTCAATAGATAGGAAAAATAGCAATGATTGTACTCTTATAGAGGCTAATTATCGTAGCTTTGCACTGAGCAGAAGAGATATATTTAGTTACTATAAATTGGTGAATGCTTTTTGTATGACTGAATATAAATTACTTAAACTATCTTCATTTGAAAGGGAATGTGTACTTTTAAGTGGTAAATATCTAAGTTATATACCTATAATACTTAATATTTTGTTAACATTAATTTTCAATCAAATACATACATTTCTTCGGTGAATTTCATCTTAATTTCACCGACTATTATATTGTTTTGAGGGGATGAGGCATACTGTAATAAGTTTAGAACATCTAGATGTAACATTTGCATGAAAACTAGAGAGAAAAGTAATTTTTCACAAATAGATCAAAGAAATATTGTAAAGCAGAGGACTAAACCGCAAGATAATTGCACAGCAGGCGAGGTGTTCTATACGGAAAAATATATTACTGAATCTTTATCATCAAAGGCTATTGCAATACATTTTACTGTACAAATGGTATTTCATTGCATATTTTTGGACTGGCAATGCTCATGATGTAAAATCCTCTGGCTGGATGTATGTATTTTTCGCCACCATTTTTAATGGCACGGTATAGAAATTTTCTTTGGTAAACACTTTTTTGACTATTTTTGGGACTTCCTTATTTAACACTCTTCGATAAATTGTATTTGTATAGTTTTAAAATAACACAATATTATTATCCCAACATAGAAACTAGTTTATGATAGGTCGATATAAAGTACCTATCACCAAACCCCTTTAGTCACCGAGAGATATGTGCACTGAGGTCAAGGTACTACGCTTAGATTTATATATGGTCATGCAATCGAAATTGCTGATAAAATCCTTTTTATTATTATTATTATTATTATTATTATTATTATTATTACAAGCTAGGCTATAACCCTAGTTGGAAAAGCAAGATGCTATAAGCCCAAGTGCTCCAACAGGGAAAAAATAGCCCAGTGAGGAAAGGAAACAAGGAGATATATAAACTACACGAGAAGAATATACAATCAAAATAAAGTTTTTCAAGATCAGTTACAACAATAAATTAGATCCTTCACATATAAAATATAAAAACTTAAAAATAACAAGAGGAAGAGATATATTATAGAACAGCATGCCTGAATGTACCACAAGCAGGAGAACTCTAATCCGAATCAGTGGAAGGCCATGGTACAGAGTCTATGGTACTACCCAAGACTAGAGATCAATGGTTTAATTATTTTGAGTGTTCTCCTAGAAGAGCTGCTTACCAAAGCCAAAGTCTCTTCTACCCTTACCAAGAGGAAAGTAGCCATTGAACAATTATATTGCAGTAGTTAACCCCTTGAGCGGAGAAGAATTGTTTGGTAATCTCAGCGTTGTCAGGTGTATGAGGATGGAAGAGACTATGGTAAGAATAAGCCAGATTATTCGGTGTATGTGTAGGCAAAGACAAAGTTAGCCGTGGAGATAGGGATCCAATGTAGTACTGTTTTTCCAGTCAAAGGACCCAATAACTCTAGCGGTAGTATCTCAATGGATGGCTGGTGCCCTGGCCAACTTATTACCTTTAATGTGCAATGGCTCTGATAAATAGCAATAAACTCTGCAGTTGTCTATCCTAACAAAAAAAAATATATCGATTTGAATATACATATGTCCACAAATAGACTGATAACGAAATTTAAGTGCTGCAAATGATTGTGTGCTTCAAGACCAGAGGACCTCCCTTCATTTGACTTTAGACTCCTCTCACCATTAGTCTTTGTGCTAAGTCTTTAATTTCAGAAGTACTAATTTTTACTGAACAAAAATCTTGTCACGATTGAGAGAAGATGAAGCTTTTCTCTTGTCAACCATATTTGGGGGGACGGGTTTTTACTTATAATTATCATTGCGATTATTATTTGTAGTTGCAACAGCACTAATAGTAACATTGCAGTTACAGAAGATATAATCTTCACTCAATTCTATTGAAATGATTTTTCGTTCCATTATTATAAATTTCAAAATCATCCACATATTAACGCAGGTAAGTATTGGCAACTCTATGAAGTTCAGCTGATAACGGGTATGAAACTCAAGAAAGAACTTCTTTTGTTTGCTACAAATGAGGTATTCCTGAAGTTTTATTCCAGCTGTGACCAGATTATGGAAGATCTTCCTAATCTGTCGGTGGAATCGGTAGAATTTCAGAAGTTCAAACTTTTTGTCAATTCTGTTTTTTGAACAGGTTGACACAAGCTTCGTTCTATAGTCTATATATGACTAACTTATGATATGACCTACGTTGTTACTTGTCTCTATTTCCATATATCCTCTCCTCACTGGGCTGCTTTACCAGTTGAAGCCCTTAGGCTTGTAACATTTTGCTTTTCCAATTAGGATTATGGCTTGGGTAATAATAATAATAATAATAATAATAATAATAATAATAATAATAATAATAATTCTTTATCGGTTCAAAATTTTTGGCGGCAGAGAAATGTTGATGAATTCACTCAGAAAATATATGGTTTAGTGAAATGAAAAATGAAACAGTTGGTCTATATTTATTCATTAACTAAAAATATAGGATTGTGGTGGCCTATTTGGTAATGTCCCTGACTGGTGATCGCCACATTGGGGTTCGAGTCGTGCTCAAACTCATTTGTTCTTTTGGTCGCTGCAACCTCACCATCCTTGTGAGTGAAGGATGGCGGTTTTGGGGGAGTCTATAGGTCCATCTGCTGAGTTATCAGCCGCCATTGCAAGGCTGTCCTTGGTCTTAGCTTGGATGGAGCCGTGATCATATGTAATATGGTCAGTCTCTAGGGCACTGTCCTACTTGATAGGGCAATGTCACTGTCTCTTGCCCCTGCCATTCATGAGCGGCCTTTAAACCTCTAAACCTTTACAATGAAAATTAAATCAATAAAACGAAATGACCCTTTTCAACAGAGAAATTAACTACTATTAAAAAGGCTTAATTCTTTGATGAAATAACATGAAATGAATGTTGCAAAGTCTCAATCGATACTTTATGTAAAATTCTTAAATCTCTTGATGTTTTTCAGAGTAAATAATATATGTCGTTAATGTTGGGAATTTACCTAATGGAGCATATACACTGGGGCTTATTTAGCATAAAAAAATGAACAGCTTTTCAATTCGACTCAATTTCTATCCCAGAGAATCTTCATAAAGTATTTAAGACTCTCTCTCTCTCTCTCTCTATCTCTCTCTCTCTCTCTCTCTCTCTCTCTCTCTCTCTCTCTCTCTCTCTCTCTCTCTCTCAACAGAAAATCTTTCCGGTGACTCTCCATCTATCATGGCTGAAAAGAGACAGTGTCAACATTTACTTTTAAACTGACGCCGACATGTTCTGATCCCTTTATATCATAACGTGATATTTTTTCTTTCAGTGACTTGAGGTATAAATTGCCTGTTTCATTCAATATTTCACAAAACGAAATTAGGCTTTTTCATTTTCAGGTTTTGTGGCTAAAAATTTGTATCTAAGGAAATTATATTATTTTTTTTCTTTGCATACAGCTTTTTATCAATGATGTAAGACTGTTCCACTTAATATAATCAGAATTACATATCTTAAAGAAATTCACTCAGCAAAATTTTTACATTTTAACCTCTCTTTAACGTTAAAATGGTAGATATGTCTTTTGATACAATATTTAACCGATAATTATGAGTTATACAAAATATAAATGTTTGTCAGACTGCTAGAACAGAATATAATCAGTTGCTGTGAAGTTATGTTTTGTATAAAGTTTATTGTTGATAAGAGATGTGCCGATACCTATACTGATACCCAATTTTTTCCTAGACTTATACCGATACCGATACCCAATTTTTTCCCCAGACTGATATCGATACTGATGCCCAATTTTTTCCCCTAGACTGATACCGATACACATTTTTTTCTTGACTGATACTGATACCGATACCCAATTTTTTCTTCAGCCGATACCAATACCGAGACAAGATAAATAACCGATACCGATACCGATACTAGCCTATAATCCAATACATTAGAAATTCTTTCTAATGTTGCAATAACAGTATAATATTGATTTGATGACTGACTTTTCAATCTTTTCAGTGTGTGCAATGCATTGCGGTAAGCATCATTAGGCCTATTCAGTAACCAGCGCAGGCCAAGCACTTTGTGGTATCTACTTGACAGAAAACAGGGTTTTAAAGATTTTTTTTGTTTGAAACGTGTTGAACTATGGCCATGTCTATGGCAATGACACAATCTGATCATAAATCTAATGTCTTCCCCTATATGATTTCTTTTTATTACTGAATATCATAATATTAGTTCAACCAGATCACTGAACTAAATAGAATAGCTGTTCACAAATAGAGTAAGTAATTAATTATTTGCATTCGCGAATTTAGTCTATTGTGATAAGCTAACATGATAGCTTTGACTAAAAAAAATTATATATATATATATATATATATATATATATATGTATATATATAAATGAATAAGTAAATAATAGGTTTCCCTTTACAACGCTCAATATCAGTGAATTTCTCCCTAATATTGTTATATTCTACACATCACCCTTTGTCTTTTAGTAATTATTTAGTTACATTTGTCTGCATGAATTTTAGTGCACAGCAAGGTGGAAGAGAAGTATAAATTTAGAATGTATACCGAAATTCATGTAAGGATTGTATAAGGAATCACCAGCAATACTAAACTTCTTTATTTAACATATTCCATATTTCAGTTGTTGAAATGTTACCTTTTCTATTCAAAACCTTTTGTTAGTCCAGTTCAGTGGTATGACTCCATTAGTAATAGGCAAGAGATATTATTTTCGCTGGAATAGATTATGATCAATTGTCAGTTGGTTAGGAAATAAGGCAAAATTTGGCAACCCAACTTTCGCCCCCCCCCCCCCCCCCCCCCCCTTCTCCCGTCCAAATTCGAGGATAAGAAGATCGTCGAGTAACTGTAGAGCTAATTATTGTTTTACAGGACTTATTATCACAATATTGATGATTAACTCTTAAATATGAAATTGTATAGAAAGAAATATAATTCACAAATAAAGAAATAGTTATGCAAGTGTATAAGGAGAGAGAGAGAGAGAGAGAGAGAGAGAGAGAGAGAGAGAGAGAGAGAGAGAGAGAGAGAGAGAGATTATGATGTATATACATTAGTCACACACATCACGCGCCTGTACTGGTTTCCGAGTTCCCGTACTTGGTACTTATCATTAACCAATATTATCAGATTCGGGATTACCGTTAGGGTATTATTTTTCAAATTACAGTTGTTTGTAAACATTTATAGAGATCTCTGTAAGCATGGCTATTCGTTAGAAACATTAGAATTCCATTGACATAATCAACTTTACAGAATGAAGGAACAATTTCATCTTATATCCTTTATATATATATATATATATATATATATATATATATATATATATATATATTTTATATGTATATATATATATATTATATTTTATATATATGTATATATATATATATATGAACATATATCACAAGCACACGTGATTTTAATTAATGTAAATATCACCCACGAAATGCATTTAATACCGAATTCTATCTTGGGAAATACATATCCACTTGGAATTCATTTTATGGTAACAGCTTCTGGCCGGGTGGTGATTCGAACCACCACCTGTACGGCTAGAAACTATGCTTGGCAGGGACCCTACCGGTACAGGTGGTGGTTCGAATCACCACCCGGCCAGAAGCTGTTACCATAAAATGAATTCCAAGTGGATATGTATTTCCCAAGATAGAATTCGGTATTAAATGCATTTCGTGGGTGATATTTACATATATATATATATATATATATATATATATATATACATATACATATATATATATATATATCATCTCCTCCTACGTCTAATGATGCAAAGGGCCTCGGTTAAATTTCGCCAGTCGTCTCTATCTTCAGCTTTTATTTCAATATATCTCCATTCATTATCTCCTATTTCCCGCTTCATAGTCCTCAGCCATGTAGGCCTGGTCTTCCAACTCTTCTAGTGCCTTGTGGAGCCCAGCTAAATGTTTGATCAACTGATGTCTCTTGGGGAGTGCGAAGAACACGCCCAAACCCTCTTCATCTACCCCTCATATGGCACTCGAGTAATCTCTTAAAATTTCATTCTAACCCTGTCCTGCCATTCAACTCCCAGTATCTTTCTGAGGGCTTTATTCTTAAATCTATTAAATCTATTGGGGATTGTATATACAATATATATATATATATATATATATATATATATATATATATATATATACATATATATATATAAAAAAAATATATATATATATATATATATATATATATATATATATATATATATATATATATATATATATATATATACACACCAAGGCTCTTTCCCAAATTTGGGGAGTTTGCCGACACCTTCTAAAGGGATATTGGAGAGAAGTGACCCTCCCTTCGACTTCTTTTTCCAATGCCTCATACACATACATATATCCTTTCGTAATAATAATTTTCATATCACAAAAACATCTTGTTTTATTAAGATGATTTTCATACCGTAACGATGAAACACTTCGAAATTTTTAACTATATTTCTAACAGGTTCTCAGTCTGTTATCCATTTTATTAAAAGTCATCAGGATAAACAAGAACATTGTGGCCAGTCAAAGGAAACAATACTGGTGGCATTACTCGGATAAAGTGACTTAGGAAATTAAAAGAAATGCATAATACTTTAACTTGCTTCCCATCTTTAGAAAGTTATAATTATTTTGCCAACGAAGTATTATGAACGACTTCTGTAAAAAATTCAATCCGGGAAATAAAGGCCCCAGGACTAATTAAGAATGCAGTCCGAAGAAATAAATATGAAAAGCTTAAATGTAATCCACGTCTTAAATTCCATGGATTTAAGAAACGAAACTTTTGCTCAGGTGCAGAAATCAGTGGAATTGAAAGAATAAAACTAAAACGTAAAAGTTTGTCAGGTATCAAAAAATCACGTTGGACATTTTTGTACGGTTGACAGGGAGAACTAGACTTTCAGTACAAGCTTCAAATTGTCAAAATTAAGTGAAGAAAAAGCACGGAAATTTTTTTAAATATTTTGAAAAACTAACTTGTTTTTTTCTTACAGCGTTGAAGTAGAAGATAATATGAGAC
>NC_090725.1:247524238-247549238 GCF_036898095.1 Palaemon carinicauda | reverse complement strand
TTTTGCAATTTTATTTCAACAGATAGCGAATCAACTTAGGAACCAAAAGAGTAATTCATAGCTGAGAAACGAGATCTTAATTAAGAAAACCGTGTAAGATCATCGGAGAGATGAGAATGCAACAACAGTAGTATTGCAAGTGTTATTGATGATAGCATTTTGATAACAAACTCAGAAACTTCCACAGTAATAGCAGCAGTTCCAAACTGGAGGAGGTCATAAACGATTAAGTTCTCAGTAGCCTCCTGCGTTCGTTGAATTTCTTTTTTTTTTTCCCTCTTCTTTCTCCACTTCGGGATACCCGTTATTACTTATGAGTTGTCGTATTCAGTTTGTTTGGCCTTTACCTCCTCACAAGATATATTGTTTGTGAATGTTCTTTTGATGTAAGCATTTACTAATAACTTTTTGTATGCTTTGGGACAGAATCCTTTTTGCGTTCCGGCATCTTACGTCGGTTGATTTAATGTATACCTTTGTTTTGAGTTGGTCACCCTATTTATAGAACATAGAGGAGAGGCGGGTATTTTGTGGATTGCCTTCTGTTGTAAAGTTGACAACGGAATTTCTCTTGGGTGCGCTAGCAAATTGTTTTGTGTCGTCATCGGGGGTTTTTTTTTCTCGTATTGATTTTTTTTTTTCTGAGGGTATTTTCTTCGGTGGTACCCATATACATTGGGAGGTATTCATAAAAATGAAGGATATCCTTGTGAGCGTAAGGTAGAAGTACAAGGTAATTCTCTGAAGCAAAAGGTAGAAGTATAAGCAAATCTTTCTTTCCATGTTCATAATGATTACCTTTTACTTGCGAGGATATCCTCCAAGCAGAAGTAAAAGGTTGACTCGTGTTCCGGGAGCGTTTAGTGACATGTTGGAACTTGTAAGATTCCATTTATAATACGTATTTAATGCCCTGTTTTTACTTGTATTTAATTAAGTTTACGCATCAGAAAGAACACAGACGCCGCCGCGCCTTCCCCAAAGCCTCGCTGGCGACATCTATCCCCCACCCCTTGCATTAGAAGTTCTTTGACCTCTTTTTAGCTCCCACACCCCTTGCATTAGAAGTTCTATGACCTCTTTTTAGCTCCCACACCCCTTGCATTAGAAGTTCTTTGACCTCTTTTTAGCTCCCACACCCCTTGCATTAGAAGTTCTATGACCTCTTTTTAGCTCCCACACCCCTTGCATTAGAAGTTCTTTGACCTCCTTTTAGCTCCCACACTCCTTGCATGAGAAGTTCTTTGACCTCTTTTTAGCTCCCACACCCCTTCCATTAGAAGTTCTTTGACCTCTTTTTAGCTACCACACCCCTTGCATTAGAAGTTCTTTGACCTCTTTTTAGCTTCCCCACCCCTTGCATTGGAAGTTCTTTGATCTCTATTTAGCTCCCACACCCCTTGCATTAGAAGTTCTTTGACCTCTTTTTAGCTCCCACACCCCTTGCATTAGAAGTTCTTTGCCCTCTTTTTAGCTCTCCCACCCCTTGCATTAGAAGTTCTTTGACCTCTTTTTAGCTTCCCCACCCCTTGCATTAGAAGTTCTTTGACCTCTTTTTAGCTCCCACACCCCTTGCATTAGAAGTTCTTTGACCTCTTTTTAGCTCCCACACCCCTTGTATTAGAAGTTCTTTGACCTCTTTTTAGCTCCCACACCCCTTGCATTAGAAGTTCTTTGACCTCTTTTTAGCTCCCACACCTCTAGCATTAGAAGTTCTTTGACCTCTTTTTAGCTTCCCCACCCTTTGCATTAGAAGTTCTTCGACCTCTTTTTAGCTCCCACACCCCTTGCATTAGAAGTTCTTTGCCCTCTTTTTAGCTCTCCCACCCCTTGCATTAGAAGTTCTTTGACCTCTTTTTAGCTCCCACACCCCTTGCATTAGAAGTTCTTTGACCTCTTTTTAGCTTCCCCACCCCTTGCATTGGAAGTTCTTTGACCTCTATTTAGCTCCCACACCCCTTGCATTAGAAGTTCTTTGACCTCTTTTTAGCTTCCACACCCCTTGCATTAGAAGTTCTTTGCCCTCTTTTTAGCTCTCCCACCCCTTGCATTAGAAGTTCTTTGACCTCTTTTTAGCTTCCCCACCCCTTGCATTAGAAGTTCTTTGGCCTCTTTTTAGCTCCCACACCCCTTGCATTAGAAGTTCTTTGACCTCTTTTTAGCTCCCACACCCCTTGTATTAGAAGTTCTTTGACCTCTTTTTAGCTACCACACCCCTTGCATTAGAAATTCTTTGACCTCTTTTTAGCTACCACACCCCTTGCATTAGAAGTTCTTTGACCTCTTTTTAGCTTCCCCACCCCTTGCATTGGAAGTTCTTTGATCTCTATTTAGCTCCCACACCCCTTGCATTAGAAGTTCTTTGACCTCTTTTTAGCTCCCACACCCCTTGCATTAGAAGTTCTTTGCCCTCTTTTTAGCTCTCCCACCCCTTGCTTTAGAAGTTCTTTTACCTCTTTTTAGCTTCCCCACCCCTTGCATTAGAAGTTCTTTGACCTCTTTTTAGCTCCCACACCCCTTGCATTAGAAGTTCTTTGACCTCTTTTTAGCTCCCACACCCCTTGTATTAGAAGTTCTTTGACCTCTTTTTAGCTCCCACACCCCTTGCATTAGAAGTTCTTTGACCTCTTTTTAGCTCCCACACCTCTAGCATTAGAAGTTCTTTGACCTCTTTTTAGCTTCCCCACCCTTTGCATTAGAAGTTCTTCGACCTCTTTTTAGCTCCCACACCCCTTGCATTAGAAGTTCTTTGACCTCTTTTTAGCTCCCACACCCCTTGCATTAGAAGTTCTTTGACCTCTTTTTAGCTCCCACACCCCTTGCATTAGAAGTTCTTTGACCTCTTTTTAGCTTCCCCACCCCTTGCATTGGAAGTTCTTTGACCTCTATTTAGCTCCCACACCCCTTGCATTAGAAGTTCTTTGACCTCTTTTTAGCTTCCACACCCCTTGCATTAGAAGTTCTTTGCCCTCTTTTTAGCTCTCCCACCCCTTGCATTAGAAGTTCTTTGACCTCTTTTTAGCTTCCCCACCCCTTGCATTAGAAGTTCTTTGACCTCTTTTTAGCTCCCACACCCCTTGCATTAGAATTTCTTTGACCTCTTTTTAGCTCCCACACCCCTTGTATTAGAAGTTCTTTGACCTCTTTTTAGCTTCCCCACCCTTTGCTGTAAAAGTTCTTTGACCTCTTTTTAGCTCCCACACCCCTTGCATTAGAAGTTCTTTGACCTCTTTCTAGCTCCCACACCCCTTGCATTAGAAGTTCTTTGACCTCTTTTTAGCTCCCCCGCCCCTTGCTTTAGAAGTTCTTTGACTTCTTTTTAGCTCCCACACCCCTTGCATTAGACGTTCTTTGACCTCTTTTTAGCTCCCCCACCCCTTGCATTAGAAGTTCTTTGACTTCTTTTTAGCGCTCCCCACCCCTTGCATTAGAATTTCTTTGACCTCTTTTTAGCTCCCACACCCCCTGCTTTAGAAGTTCTTTGGCCTCTTTTTAGCTCCCACACACCCCTTGCATTAGAAGTTCTTTGACCTCTTTTTAGTTCCCACACCCCTTGCATTAGAAGATCTTTGACCTCTTTTTAGCTCCGACACCCCTTGCATTAGAAGTTCTTTGACCTCTTTTTAGCTCCCACCCCTCTAGCATTAGAAGTTCTTTGACCTCTTTTTAGCTCCCACACCTCTAGCATTAGAAGTTCTTTGACCTCTTTTTAGCTCCCACACCTCTAGCATTAGAAGTTCTTTGACCTCTTTTTAGCTCCCACACCTCTAGCATTAGAATTTCTTTGACCTCTTTTTAGTTCCCACACCTCTAGCATTAGAAGTTCTTTGACCTCTTTTTAGCTCCCATACCCCTTGCATTAGAAGTTCTTTGACTTCTTTTTAGCTCCCACACCTCTAGCATTAGAAGTTCTTTGACTTCTTTTTAGCTCCCACACCTCTAGCATTATAAGTTCTTTGACCTCTTTTTAGCTCCCACACCTCTAGTATTAGAAGTTCTTTGACCTCTCTTTATCGCTCCCACACCTCTAACATTAGAAGTTCTTTGACCTCTCTCTTTAGCTCCCACACTTCTAGCATTAGAAGTTCTTTGACATATATTTCTAGGTTCCATACTTTTAGCATTGGAGGGTCTTCGATCTATATTTTGAGGTGCCTTACTTCTAGCATTAGAGGCGTTTTATTTTTAGGTGTCTTACCTCTGGCATTAGAGGCTCCTCTTCGCTGTTCTCTGCTGTTTTCTAGTTTTCAAAATCTTCTTTCATTAGATTATCTGTTTCTTTTGAGATTTCATTGTCTCTTTTCCTTAGTTCGTCAGTGTCCTTCTAGATTTCAAAAGAGATTTCAGTGCCGCGAGTCCTCACTTCGTCAGATTCCTCAGGGAAATTGAAGGCCTTTATTCTTTACCTCTCTGGGCAATGAGTAAAGAGATGAATACTATCGATTTCTCCGCATACACTATCATGCCAAAGTAAATGACGAGCAACATGATATATTTATCAATGTCGTCTGGATATGTCCTTCAATGGCGAATTTTGGTATAATCCTGTTGAAGAACTACACGTCACTCGCCGTTCAGTTGAACCATTCTGCCTCCATCCTCATTCCCCGCAATCTATTTTTGCACCGATACAAAGCCTCGTACTTTTCCAAGAGTCTCCTTTAATAAGACACTGTTGCAAAAGCCCAAGCAAAGGATCCTTCAAGGCGCATACATTATGATCTTCAAAGCTCAGCTGCCAACGGAAGATCCCGTGTCTTTCTATAGGTCGGGCGATATAAAACGAACGATCAGCAACTTTGGCAGCAACCAAAACCATCTGTAGTTGATGGTGTTCCGAAGACGTAACACATAATTCTTACCGGCAGCTTCCTATTCCGCCAGAACGCGATCTCTGTGAGTTAAGTGAAATCCTTCTCCCAGTCATCAACTCATTTCCTCTTACTCCTATTGACGCGCAATTCCTTAGTTAGATTTCGCCAGCTACATACAGATCATGTGAGGTGTTGCAGGCTACATTTGAAAAAATGAAGATCAGGTCTTCAGAAGTCATTTGAAGCTTGGGGAGGAGTTGTTCAGGACTGCTCCTGAAAATTTCAGTTCTGGAGTCATTCAGAAATCCATGTTAAGTATACGGATATGTCCTTTGAAGACTTTTGGAAATTCGGGAAAGTTTTCTTCCGAAACCGTTCTGAGATTCCGTTCTGGAGGCATTCAGAATTCCATGCTAAGTCTATGGCTATTTTCTCTGAAGCCATTTGGAAATCCGGGAAAGTTTTCTTCCGATAATGTTCTGAGATTCCGTTCTGGAGGCATTCAGAATTCCATGCTAAGTCTATGGCTATTTCTTCTAAAGCCATATGGAAATCCGAGATTTTCTTCCGAATTCTTTTAGGACTCGCGAAAAATTCCATTCATATTTTATAACAACAACAACAACAACAACAACAACAACAACAACAACAACAACAACAACAACAACAACAACAACAATAATAATAATAATAATAATAATAATAATAATAATAATAAACTACGTGATTTGATTGATGGATTTGAGTTGAAAAGTTTTGAAAACGCTAAACGCTCAACTTTGCAGTTTGAAGGAAACTTTAAGATACCCGGACGAAGGGCGAAGGGTAATTGAGGTTTAAAGCAAACCGAATTGAAATAGTTGATTTCAGCTAAATTATTTCAGGTTTGGGATTTAGAACAATCTATTTCTGGTACAAATCGATATATATATATATATATATATATATATATATATATATATATATATATATATATATATACATATATATAGTTTATATATGTGTATATACATGCATGTATATAAGCTTTTGCAGTATATGAATATTCTGTGTATATATGTATATTTATACTATATATATATACATATATACACAGACATATATATACATACATATACATATATATAATATATACATATATAATATATATATATGTATATATATACATACATATACATATATAATATATATATATATATATATATATATATATATATATAAACTATATTTATATTTATGAATACAGTATATTTTCATGTACTGTATACACACACACACACACACACACACATATATATATATATATATATATATATATATATATATATATATACATACATACATACATACATACATATATACTGTTTGTACATACATACATCCTTAAATACAGCAGCCTTCGTATTCTCCCAACTGTTTATACATGCAAAAGCAAATGTAAAATACATATCACCAAGTTATGGCTTAACCTTGATATTTCATCGATATTCCAGGTGTGGACAAGATATCTGTCCGCAAGCCACTGTACATTTTGTTCTTCAAAGCGGAATAACATCTTGAAATCACGATCAAGTTGGGGTAAACGGGGCATGTATTGTTTAACATGCCTCACATCCACAAAATCTGCCATCGTGCTGAGAATCGGACAAAACAACCTTTCTGTTCGAATTGCTGTCTTCTACTGACCAGACTCGGCTTTTTCGAAGCATATGCTCTTTATATGAAGTAAAGAGTCTACTTTATGTATAACCATTTACTTTTATGTGATTATAAGGATATGCCTTTTGTTTTAAAAGTAGAAGCTTTTGCTTGAAATGTTTATGAATACAAGTAGAGGGATTTCCTTCATATTTTGCAAGTATAAGCATATCCTTTTCTTTATGAATACCGCCCATTATATGTTTGCAAAGACTTCTGAGACAGGACCCCATGGCCACACCACCTATGTATCAAAATAATTCCCCACAGTGCTACTGGAATTAAACAACTCTCAAAACACACCCACATATTAATAGGAGTTTCATATTAGATCTGATCTGTATATTATTATTATTATTATTATTATTATTATTATTATTATTACTTGCTAAGCTACAACCCTAGTTGGAAAAGCAGGATGCTATAAGCCCAGGGGCCTCAATAGGGAAAATAACCCAGCGAGGAAATGAAATAAGAAAAAATAAAATATTTTGATAACAGAAACAACATAAATATAAATATTTCCTATATAAACTATAAGAATTTTAACAAAACAAGAGGAAGAGAAATTAGATAGAATAGAGGGCCTGAGTGTACCCTCAAGCTTCCTTGATGGGGATGCTTGTGAAGGTAATAGCTAGTTAAAAGGAATAGCATACACAAAGTAAACTGATTTAGAAAGACGTTGGAATGCAAGTGGTGAAAGCCCCAGTGCATAAAAAAACACTAGTAAGTGCTTAAGCCAAGACAGCATTTACACACAGCACATTTCAAAAGGATGTACTCGCAAAAAAAAAAAAAAAAAAAAATTTACACGTGAACTGCTAACAAATAGCGGGTATCTGAAAATCAAGATAAAAGAAGTGATAAAACAGAAATTGAACGAAATCCATCGGCCTACAACGACTTTGCGATAAACTTTGTCATTTATCACCTCGTCAAATTTGGATATGCTTATAAGGACGAATGCCACCCAATACGTGGAATCATCAATTGAGGTTCTACCCCAGGTCCTGTTCTACCCCGAAGACCCTTTAACCAGCGAGTAACCCATGGAAACACAACCTTGTAGCGGCTTTAGTAAGGAGGAACAGTGTCTCTCTCTGAGGACCAAAGACTCGTGAGCATACTTGGTCCACGAATTTTCATGCTCAGAGATGTACAAAAGACTGCATCGGACACACTAAGAAGAAACTCTGAGAGCGTATGCTGGGCCACGAAAATCCTTGGGCCATTCACCAACATTACGTCAATATCTACGACCGAAAACCATCCCTAAAAGAACTGATTAATGGAAACCAGATTGATAGCTCACAATTGAAATAACTACCACCGACTTATTATAGCTGAAGCAGCGAACCTCTAGAGTCTAGACCTTGCAGTGTACATTGCCGTCGAAAAGCTGACGTTGAGATTCGATTTGAATCGAATTAGTCGCCCACCAAGCAGAATGCAGGCACACACAAGCATGGGTAAGATCGTGCACCCTTCCACGAGGAAGTCAGGGCTGCTGCCACATACCTATAGCTCCCGCTTTACCCTGACCGCAGAGCGACCTTGACTGCCCAACCTTCTTGTTCATGTATGTTTGTGTATGTATGCATATTTGTGTTTGTGTATGTATGTATGTGCGTATGAATAATCCTATTTCCCGTCATTTTCCTGTTCACAATATTAAAGTGATCTTTAAAATTTTAAAATATTTTTCTTTTTATTGTTTGTAGTTGTATATGTATATGTATATATATATATATATATATATATATATATATGTATATATATATATATATATATGTATATATATATATATATATATATATATATATTACATTTTTAGATTTCTCTTTAATCATTATATTTCCTTTAACCACCGTTTCTTGGTGGCCCATTTGACTCTTCGGCTTAAAGTAATGTGTCTTATAAATTACTTTAATAATACTAATGATGCGGTAATTAAAAAGATAAATATCATAAAAATTGAAATGATAACAACAGTAATGATATTCATTCCAATTGCGACGTGGAGTTAATCAAGTGAACTATTAATCCGGAAATGTTTTTTCCCACTAGGAAGATTATATTGCCTCATTTTATGTTTGTCACAAAACTCATGTTACTTTATGTTTCAGCTTTTTATTATCAAAACAATATGGAAGCCGACTCTGATAGACTTCGTGAAAAGGGTCAGTAATTACTTCTTCCCTGTAATTTATATCCCACAAAGTGGAATATTATTGTGAATTAGTGTACGCGATCCGTCAACATGACGGCTAAATTTTTGAATATGCACATACACGCAAACACCACCCCACCCCCCTCACCAGGGTACGGCTAATCCATCTTATTTTTGAAAGATAATGATAAAGTTGATGAATATCAAACAAACTCTGGTCAACAGACATTTATAAGCTTAGAAGTGTGAATCCTTCACCTTCATTGTTTGTTTTTGCTGAACTTTTGATCCTACCGACTTTAAGGACTGACTTCTCTTTGTGTAGTAAAAACGATAGTACCGAAGGGTTTTTTTTTTTTTTTTTTTTTTTTTTGGTTAAGTTAAAGTTACAGTTCTTTTTTTTATTTTTTCTGACGGGATCATGTAATAGTTCAGAGCTGTGATTTAAAGTTTATTTCCTAGTTACAAGAAAGTGAAAGAAACAGTGTAAAGGCAGAGATACTTCATTATGTTATGCTCTCTCTCTCTCTTTCTCTCTCTCTCTCTCTCTCTCTCTCTCTCTCTCTCTCTCTCTCTCTCTCTCTCTCTCTCTCTCTCTGTAACTATTCACTCAATTTCATACTAGAATTAACTTTTGTCACGGTGTTTATTGATGGTTTGTCGCATCTTTGCTTTAGTAGGCGTCTCGAATCTATATCACCTCAGGAATTTTATATCCTCGATTCCTGTTTCAATGAAACTCTTCTGACAGTGGTAGATGAGAAGATGACGATACTCATCCCAGATCTCTTTAGATTTTAGGTTATATTCTCTAAGGTACTGTTTTGTTCTACTTTGCAGATTTTTATCATCCGAATCAAGACCAGATTCGTCCACTTTTTCTGTATGTGAAAGCCCTCTTTTTCCCTATTTCGAAAACAAGTAGGATCAAAATGATATCCAAGTTTTCTTATTAATTACATTTCTTTACCATGCTTCATTTTAATTCAATCAACCTTTTTAATTCTCGTCATTGTTCTCTGTCCATTTTCCATCAAGAAAATACTCTTTCAACTATTCTGTCTCTATTATCACATTTGATAAACTCACACACATTTGATAATCCAGATAAATCTACATAGCAGAATGGCCTCATAAAGTAGTTATCCTCTGTACTATGGTCTTTCACTGTCTTGGATTAGAGTTCTCTTGATCGCGGGTACACTAGGACACACTATTCTATCTTATTTCTCTTCATCTTGTCTTGTTAAAGTTTTTATAGAATACTGAATCGTCACCATCTACAAATGCACGTCGCGCTCCACCACAATCTATCAAATTTTTGGATGAACTTCTTTTTGGTCGTTTCAGCTTCACATAGTCTATCGTTGCTGAATTTAAAGAGCCCTGATTCATTCACTCATTAATTTATGATTTTTCTGTTCATACGTGGCTTCAAACCATATAACGAAAATCTTTATATTTCTATAGTGGTTTTGCTCTTGGAACTACTTCCTTTACTGTCATTCATACATACAGAAACGTCCGTATTTTATACTCGTGTCAGATATTATTCTGTTTATAAATAAGGGCTTGTTAGAACCTTGTACATTCTCTTCCGCTCCGCTTCATGAAGTCCAAGAGCAACAACCCCCCCCCCTTTTTTTTTTTTACCTTACTGCCCTTTTTTGTCCTTGGCTACCTTTTGCACCCATTCTCTGGTGGATCATTTGCATTCTATTTCACGGTTGTTTCTTTTATCCCTTTTGCACGCCAGATGTCTCTCCTCAGAAACTAGATGTTTTCTGGGGTTCGAGCCTTTGCCACAATTTGCGTCTTTCGCTTTTATTATTTTCTTTTCTTAAGTCATTAACGTTTGAGGCTTCTTCTTCTTCTTCTTCTCCCCAGGGACAAGATAGCGATACCTTCCCTTGAAGTTTAGTTTCCTTCTTTTAGAACTTAGGTTGAGACTAATGACTTCCTTCAAAGCTCCTCTCGTAGACCACTGGTTTGTATGGACATTATATTTTAACGTTTCCGTAATTTGTTTCTATAAATCAGGTTCCCAAATATATTACGAAAGTTTGTCTATTTCAGAAAACTATGACCACTGCATCTTATTAAAACCTGTATCTAGAGTTAAATAAACCTTAGGAGGAAAATCAATGATCGTTGTATTTATTTTCTATTAATTGAATGCAACTTGAGTTTATTAGGAGTATTTTTCTTGTTTCTGAATTGTCATATTTTAATTGTAACTATTGGAAATGAGGGTTATTGCGCTGTAGCTAAAAGCTAATAAAACTTTCACTACTTAAACATTGTTTTCCTCTTCTAAAGCGCTCAAGATGTTACATCATTCACATTTAGTTCAACAGCTCTCTCTCTCTCTCTCTCTCTCTCTCTCTCTCTCTCTCTCTCTCTCAGTCCATATTAACACTTCATTTCCATATTGTATTTTGCTCCTCCTGTGGTTGTCACTAGGGTTCCCAATTTTATTCAAAACCCTATATTTTTAATCTTATCACAAACATTTACCATTTAAAAACGGGATGCCATAAATTACTGAGCTTTTGAAATCTGTTGTCTCTAGGCTTGTTCCTGATGATCAATCTGAAAGACCTTGTTACATCATTTTGAATCCCTCGAACGACCGTTTAAACGAGTCCATAAATACGTTTTTGATTGTGGAATCTTCCCTCGCCTCTGATGCCCTTCTGACTCCCCTCGATGCAAATCCTTTTTGTCACGACATTTTCCTCTTCAAAAGCGACGGGGTCCTAACTAACGAGTGTTTTCCTTTTGAGTTATGCGTGTCGATTAAGTTTTCGCTATTTGTTTTTCCTGCTAGATTTCTTTGGTTAGAAACAAGGTTGATGTTCAAACATTAACTTAGACTTCCTCTAAGGCCGAAGCATTAATGTTTTACAACCTATACCATATATCTTTTTTTACATTTTCATTTCCTACTGGTGGATTTTCATCGTTTTATTTTCTTAATTGAATTTTATCTTCTTGAAATTCTATTAATCTGTGGTTTGATTGTAATTCAAACCAAAATAATATTAGTTATCACATGATTCTACAAACTAATAGACTAACACGTTAGACTGAAAACCTGAAAAAGTTGTAAATGTTTACAAATTCAGAGTTATGAGTTTTATTCGACTTCTCAAAGTAGTTTACTTCTTTGCTTTGAGTTCCCACTCACTCATTCAAGGACTCCTTAGTGACGTGAGAGAATTTGAGCACGACAACACAGGTGAAAAGAAGATTGAAAAAAAAAAGAAAGAAGAAAAGAATACCTTTAGAGTGGATAGGTATGCTCAACCTCCGCAAAATACAGAAGCCTTCACTTCCAAGTGTCGGTAACTTTTAGCTGAAAAGAAGCTCAAGAAAATTCACTTTTTTCAAGATCATCAAAAGAAATAAAATCATGAGGATTCTTTGGATTACTTCAGAATCTTGAAAGGCTGCGAAATGTTAATAATTTATTCCCAAAGAATTGTAAAGCAGTAAGAATTTCAGATGAATCGAGACGAATGAAATAAACAATAATTTACGTTGGTTTGAATACTGACTGTAATGCCGGTTCGTGTCACCCAAGGCCTCTCAAATGTAAAAATCAACGACTGAATATCGTATCAAAAATTAGTACTTGGGAATTTGGGAAGTTTTTTAATATTTGAAGTTATAAAAATTGCAAAATATTGGAGAGAGAGAGAGAGAGAGAGAGAGAGAGAGAGAGAGAGAGAGAGAGAGAGAGAGAGAGAGAGAGAGAGTGTCTTGGCATCAAATGGTAATAGAAAAACGTAGACCCACCTCATGAATATAACAAAACGAAGCAAAATGAACTGCAGTAAATAAAAATTCACACTGCGTAAAGCGTTGGGATTTGAAGGCATTTGAGAGAGTAAATAATGTTCGACGTTAATAATTTTTTACTTTCGCTTAATGGAGGTACACCCACGGGGTTTTTCCCTTTTTTTTTCTTTTTCTTTTTACTTTCCTTTCATCCTTTCCACAGGTACGTAATTTTTTCATATAAACGAGGAAAACGATCTGAAATTTTTAGCCAACCGAGATATTCATTTATATTAAATCTTGTCATTATGAAATACTAGTGTACCCGAGCCGTCAAAAATGACGTCTAGATATTTAGAAAGATATGCACGCACACGCACTCACAGAGATTCAAGCCTTCCAATCTCCTCCCCCTTCCTAACTACAACCAGCTGGTTCGGCCAATTGTGAAGTGTGATTTCCGAGTGTAACTCTCGGGGTAACCCCCTCTCACCGGGGTTAGACTACTCCCCCTCCCCCATATGTGTGACAGAAAAGAAATAATACACGTGCTATTTATTACATAGGGAAGAGGGCACTCGATAGAGTACCTACCTTTGCGTATATCATGCTGTATATTTCAAGATAGGCAATTGAATTCTGCACATTTTGGCATTAGTTTCGTGCAAATCGGATAAAAATTTACCACAATATGGCTAAAAGAAGTTTTTGACCTTTTTGTGACCTGCACCTTAACCTTTGACTCACTCACTTCCAAAATCAAACCAAGTTGTCCTTGGATCACGGCCAATCATCCCACCAAATTTCATGAGATAAGGTCAAATAGTTTTTGAGTTATGCTAATCACAGACAGACATACAAACAAATAAAGACACAAACAAGGGTAATAAATCACTATATCAGGTTGTATATAACAAGATATGCAATTGAATTATGCACAGTTTATCACTGTTTTCAAGCAAATCAGATAAAATTTGGCCCCGATATGGCAAAAAGACGTTTTGGACCTTGACGTAACCTTGGCCTTGACTTTTGACCCAATCACTCCCAAAATATAATCAAATTGTCCTTGGATCATGGCCAAATATCTCACCCACTAGTTTCATGCAAATCAGATAAAAATTGATTACGATATAACAAAAAGACGTTTTTGACCTTTTCTGTTGTTTGGCCTTGACCTTTGACCCGATTGATTAAAAATATTATGAAATTGTCCTTGAATCGTGGCCAATCATCCCACCAAATTTCACGAGGGTCGGTCAAATAGTTTTTGAGTTATGCTAATCACAAACACACAGACAGACAACGCCTATCAAAACATAACCTTTGCCGCAACGATGATGATGATGATAATCGTAAACAAAATAATGAAGAAAACTTTATGGATTTATATTTATAGGGATATACAATATAATGCAATCTCTCTCTCTCTCTCTCTCTCTCTCTCTCTCTCTCTCTCTCTCTCTCTCTTTCTCGTAATATGCAACGTGTTCCAGTCATGTTTTCCAGTTATTCTTAACGAGGGACTGATTCAGTAAACCGGAAGCAACAACACTTCATCACTATTTAGCTGTCATCTCGTCATATTTTTCAAGAAATGTTTTTCGCTCTATAAAGGATTAAGCGAAATACCATGACGACGCAATGAAATGTAGAGCTTTTTTAGGCGATTCTGTAATTGATAATATCCTTTTAATCATACATTGAGTTGATGAATTTTTGGAGTCCGAAGTATTTGTTGTAAAATTTCATTTTGACTCTAAGTTGACTTAAACTACAAATAGGAATAAGTTTTGTACCATTTGGCGTGTTTTTAATTACTCAATAAAAAATAAAACTTCAGATTACACTGTTATATCTAGGCAAATTATTATATAACAGTTGTTCCGAAAATGACTATTTATTATATCATGTGAACACAGAGAGAAATATAAAAGACCACGTCAAATTTAGAATGTAAAGAACTGGAATAACATGAAAGCGTGTCCTTAAACTTCACCGGCAATTCTTGAAGGTTTTCAGAAGTAAAAGTAGTAGAATTGGGTAACGCAATGAATGACTGTTTTGTCTCAAGTACGGGACGGAGACAACAGAAAACTATTCCCTGGCAAAAGACGTCTAAAGGAAAGGAAAGCAATAAAAACAAGGGAGAAGCGAAATGCGACCGAGGCTTGTACAGAAATGGAACAGTTGTTGTTGAGAGGAGCCCTGACGCCTGCATTACTCAAGCTAAGATCCATAAAACAGCGCTGAGAAGAAACTTTTGTATCGAAAGGGGAAGGGCGAAGGGCCGATGGACGGTTGGGGATGGAGGGGAGGGGAGGCAGTGAGTGGACAGCGTGAAAAATAAAGAAACTTTGTTGAACAACATTCGAACGATGAAAAGAAGTCAAGTACTTTAGAGACATTCGTAAACTGGAATGTTTTAGGTGAATAATTGCAACTGAGAAAATAATGCTCAAATTTATCTCTTAAATAAAATAGCTCACTAGATAAGTGGAGAGCGAACAAGGCATTTTATAAGGGAAGCGAATAACCAATTACTACTGGAAACAAAGGAAAGAATAAGAAATGATTTCGAATTATAAAGTGATGCTTGATGTTAAACATTTGTAGAAATACAATATAATGAAGTAAATAGCTGCTAGTAATTAAATCCCGAAGCTATAAAACTAATTCAGCTGCATATAATTTCCTTAACAGTTACAATTTAAACGGCGTCAACAATAACATGGACCATCCTTCATTTGTAGTATGCTTTATCCGCGACAATTTATATATTTGCATTCAGTATTATCCTGGTCGATTAATTGAAGTTGTTTTGGCATATCCCTTGTGCTGTGTTGCGTTGAATTTTCGATGATAAGTAAAAGAACATTTTGGACCATAATAAAAAAAAGTGCGTTGGAGTCTCATTGTCTGAGCGCTTGGTCTTGCTTCAAGTACTGTATATATACTGTAATCGTGTGTGTGTGTTTTTTTTTCTATTGCATTCTGTGGTCGTAAATGTCGTTATGTTTTACTGATTAGGGCGTTCGGCGTCAATGTCCTTCGATGTCAGGATGCCAGAAAACCCAAAATCAATCAAACAATATTGATTAGAGCGTGAGCTACTTTGAAGATGATATGCAATGTTGTTGTGTAAAGATCTGCCTATTGAATTGCAGATAGGTTCTGCGTGCCCACACACGTGGTGACATAATAGGGATGGATAAAAGTCTCCAAACGGATCAAGGATAGTGATATTTATCAGAAATTTTGCAAGCTGTAACAATTAGTAAAAAGAAAAAAAAATGTCCCCAATCCCAAAATCCTCAAACAAAGAAATTTTACTTTTCAAATAAATTAGTGAGAAAAGTCAAGACAGAAGAAGAAGTTATTGATATTATATATATATATATATATATATATATATATATATATATATATATATATATATATATATATATATATATATATATATATATATATTTGTTTTTTATTTATTCTGGAGAATATTTTAGATTTGAATTCGAATGAATCTTCTTAAAAAGTATGACTTATCATGCATAGCATAATATTATTATTATAATAACTTGCTAAGCTACAACCCTTGTTGAAAATCAAGATGCTATAAACCCAAGAGCTCCAACAGGGAAAATGGCCCAGTGTGGAAAGGAAATAAATAAACAGCAAGCGAAGTAATTAACAATTAGAATTGAATATTTTAAGAATAGTAACAACATTAGAATAAATCTTTCGTATTTAACTATGATTTGTTTTCCCTTCTCAAAAAGATCTTTAATTGCTCTTCTCGAAAACGTTGTATCAATATTTTTGTCTTTTTACCTATAGCTCGAACCTTAGGTTTACAGTAAGGATGCCTCCCTTTGTATATCTAAATTTTTCTAAATATATTAATCTCCGTTCCATCTGTTTGTCTATGTCTCTGTGTGTCTGCCTGTTTGCCTCTATGTCTCCATAGGTGTGTCTGTCACGCTTGCCTTAACATTACAGCTCCCCAAAATTAATGGAAAGGATGTGTATTTATCTAGTTTGCTTTTTCAGTGCAAAAATTTTAATACTTTAAACTCATTGCTATTCATAAAGATCATAAAATGAGCATAATGCTCTTCTGATTTCATTGGCTAAATATAAATCGTATAAACCTTCCCCGATGTCTCAAATTCAAGTAAGGGTTTTAGGTGTGGTGTAATTTGTATGTATAGTTAAATGACTGTACAATTGGCAGCATCGCTTAAGGCTTTGAAAATTTATTTTGAAAAGAAAAGGAAAATACTTTGTCATTTGTATGGATTCTAATCGGACTGTATTGTGTCCGTTCAAGATCTTTAGTAGTTTCCACTCTTTAATCAAAAAAAGTTCAAAAGCTGTAATTTCTCATTTCTTGTCATCACAAACCTGTTCATTCCAACGGGGTTCCCTCCCTTGTGGGAACTCTTATTAATGAGTTTGAGGACAGGGGAGCGAATAAAGCTACCTCAGATTATTTCTATTCGCTGAAAAGCCTTCCCTACTCAGATATGAAAAGACCAAATTGGTTTAACATTCTATGAAAATAGCAAGAGACGTCGTTTTCCCACCTCCCCCTCTAGCGGATTATAGGAACAAACAAAAAAGTATCAAGGATAATATTAGCCCCAGTCTGACAAGTTTCAATAAGAACATTATAGTTTGCATTATGTCAGTTATACTGATGATCGGACGTATTTAAGGGAAGTGTCGTCGGTGTACCTCACGCTGTGGGTTTTAGGCATTATTTAAGGGTCCTTGCAGTATCCCTCGCTGTTTAGCCTTTTACTTTACCTGTTGGCTAATTTAAATCTTTCCAGAAGTGGAGTGTTGACCTTTAAGATATCAGTCTCTCCCACCTGGAAACTATTTTGTTAGAACTTCTTTCGTTTTTAAAGATATGATTAAAGAAGATTGACGTTGGATTTGGAGTGCATAAGGATTTTTGTATTAGCAGAGGTGCACTTCCTTTAGCATCATGTCTTTACAGCAGAGTTGTATGGTATTCCTACTGCTATCTAAAGAATAATAATGATAGGAAAGGGTAACTTTACAATTTTTAGTGATGCAAAAAGTGACTTTCATGCATTTGCAGGTTTTGATTTTTGAACAATAATTAATTTTGAAAATATTAGGGTGGATTTATATTTTCAGGAATATAGATATAGAATTAATTCTTGTCCTCGGGAAAGGAAGAAGCAGACAGATTAGCAAAAGTAAGGACAGTTTAATTATTTCAAAGGATATATACTTTTTTTGTGTAATGATTGCACGCCTTATAAAAAAAAAAATCTATAAATCATATTTGGCAGCAACATTGGAATTCTGTGAATCAGAATAAAATAAGTGAGATCGCAAGTGTTATGTTTCCATAGGGGTATAACACCATGCCTAGAGGGTTGGAGACTACTCTTTGTACACTTCGCATCATGCGCACTCATCTAACACATGAGATTAAAGGTCGATCATGATTGGCAGAGGCAAGGGACAGGACAGTGTCCTAGAGACCGAACATATATAGGCTACATATGATCAGCGCCCAAGACCCATCTCCACGCACGGAAAGGGACAACTCAACACCAGGACAACTATAAATCTATAAAACACACACACACACACATATATATATATATATATATATATATATATATATATATGTGTGTGTGTGTGTGTGTGTGTATATATATACATACATATATATATATATATACTGTATATATATATATATATATATATATATATATGTATATATATATATATATGTATATATATATATATATATATATATATATATATATATATATATATATACTTGGTTTACTTGTCTCTTTTTAATGAATAATGGAATAACTTCATTATCCCAAACTCTTGGGTCATTTTTAAAGCACACCTGGCTTGACCGTTTTAATCTATGGTCGAGCCAAGAAAAGGGAAAAAAGGTCAGCTTACAAGTCATTCACCCGGATTTGAACGGTCTAAGAATATCATCCCTTAATTTGATACTCTCTTTACATTGTTGCCTTCACTATTTTTGTTTTCAACCACTTGGTGACTACAAAGTTGAAACTCTCTGACATAACAGAGCAAAATTGTTATAAAAAGATTATCACACTAACAGAAATAATTTTAATTTTGATATCAAATAAATTCATTTCTCAATTCTTATTGATTAATAAAAGACAGGATTCTTTACAAAGTATTTAATTAACTAAGTTTAATAAAGTATATTTACATTGATGATTGTATTGTTTTAGAATTTATTTAATTAATGGACAAAAATTTTGTACAACAAAGGTTCAGTTATCAAATGTGGTTATGGTGATTCTTCGTCAGATGAAGTTAGTTCTATCACAAAATATTCAATGAATTCGTTAAGGCAGATGTCATTTTTCATGTCTTCCTTTATAATGTTATCAGTATGTTTAATAGCCTTGGCCCTATTTTCCTTGCAGATATGAAACAAAGCCGTTTTTGATATGTTGGTTGTATCTGTGATACGTTTGATTGCTGGGTCAATTACATTATCCTTTTCCCATATTAAAAACTGATACACATCGTATGCCATTTTTCTTTCTTCTGGACACGAAGAATACGAGGCGGGGAACTCTCCATGGTGTTTACGGAAGACTATTGTGCGAGACAAAGAATGCCGAACTTAATCTTCAAGCATTTAACAGAATTTGACCAATACATACATATATATATATATATATATATATATATATATATATATATATATATATATATATATGTGTGTGTGTGTGTGTGTGTGTGTGTGTGTGTGTGTGTGTGTGTGTGTGTGTTTTATAGTTGTCCTGGTGTTGAGTTGTCCCGGTGTTGAGTTTTCCTGCACCCTCCACGCAAGATAAGGCCAGGCAATTTCCATTAATAACTCAGCAGGTAAACCCATAGACCCCCCCCCAAACTCTCCATCCTAAGCTTAAAAGGACGGCGAGGTTAAAAACAATATTAGTAACCATCAGGCTTGAGCAGGGCTTGAACGTCCAGCAGATTGCGATATAGAGACCAGGGTTAAAAGAATACCGGGTTAGACCGTCTCTGAGTTACTGCGCACCTTCGTGACGTCAATGGTAAGTGACTGTAGAAGAAAACGAGGAAAACAAGTTTTAGGGTCATTATAGTAGGTATTTCCCCCATAGCACACTTTTCTTTCTTTCGTGACCGAGGAAGATAACTTTTACCTTAATCTTCAGGTACTATATTATTTGAAGACCAGAATTTTAGTTTTTTCTTTGTTTTTATTTATTTTTTGGTTAAGGAGATGAGAGAATTCTGTTTAAAATTTATACTTTTTAAATGAAAATACGAAAAAAAAAATCAAGCTTTTATGTGGAAATTTACTATTTCTCTATTTTTCCATATTTTAGCTTTTGACTTCTCTCGCAGGAGATTTTTCTGTTCAAGTTTCTTATCTTAAAAAACATGCGACACTGTACAAATAGGGAAACAACTTTTGGTAGATTTACAAAAGGAATCATATCAGAAATAAGAGAGAGAGAGAGAGAGAGAGAGAGAGAGAGAGAGAGAGAGAGAGAGAGAGAGAGATTTTACATTTTGGTCTTCCTTTCTCCTTTGACTTGATCTGCAGCCGTACACGGAGCAAGTAGCCATGACTCCTCAGGACCCAGAGGATTAACGAGGATTTATCTAGAGATTAACCAGGTGGATGAAGACCGCATGGTTAAGAGAGCTTGAGTTCTTGTTGTTCTCCCGAGTAGAGTCAAATACAGACTGATGACATTTCTTAATCTGAACCCTAACCAATGCAGCCGCTCAGCGACATGCGCGAGATTCTTATTTTGGTCAGAAGTTTGATGCCAATGGCATTTTAAGCTCTATATCAGAAGCTGGCCATCGTTACGGCTTTAAATATCTTATATATCACATCTTTATTCCTAATTGATTGAAATATTCTATTCAATTAATACTTTTTCATAGGTTTTACAGCAATCAGCATCAATGGCTATTGAAGCTATGATACCAGATAGTTCCCAGTCATTGTATTAATTGTACCATCTTGCGTCCCAACCTCCTTCACCTGTTCCTAGCACATCTGCGAGTTATCCCCGACCCGTCTCACCCGGGTGCTGAATAGCCTCCTAGGTCATATCCAATTTCAGTATACCAAATTCATATCCGCCGTACTCATTGCATATTTTTTAGAAAGCAGACTAGTGCACCAGCGTGTGCTTATCATTACACAGGGGCGTAGGAGCGTTTTCCTGTTTTGGGGGGGCTAAAGTTCGAAATGACACTGAAGGCGGAGCCGAAGGCGCGAAGGCATTGGGGGGGAGGAGGGTCTGGGGGGTCCCCCCCCCAGAAAAATGTTATGAGGAAACACCTTCAGATGCGATTTCCTGGCATCTGACAGCATATTGTATCGAAAACAAAATCATATTTTTGGAAAATTTTCATGTAACCAATTCCAATTTTTACACAATAACAATCATAAAATACCAATAGGCCTATATATATATATATATATATATATATATATATATATGCTACATATATATATATATATATATATATATATATATATATATATATGTATGTATATAATGATTGTGAGTAAGCAAAATTATGAACAAGCATATTTCTAATATAAACATACATATTTGAAAGTCATGCCTGAGACCAGAAAATATACATATTAAAAGTGTATGAATAATGTATAATTAATACTTCATAAGCTCTGATATTATATAAAAGTATACATATTTAAAAAGAATTATGAAGAAAATATATATATATATATATATATATATATATATATATATATATATATATATATATATATATATACAGTATATTAATCACTAAAAGCCTCTCATTCTAAAGGACGAAGCAATATGAAACTATCGCTCAATTCAGAAGAGAATTACTCACTCGACCGGACGAAATAATATGAGAATATCGCTCAATTCAGAGGAAGAACAGAGAGGGTTCCCAGTCCGAGTGCTTTTAAAGTAACATCATCATCATCATCATCATCACCATATTCATCATCATCATCATCACCATAATAATAATAATAATAATAATAATAATAATAATAATAATAATAATAATAATAATAATAATGTCACTTCTAGGACTGAAGTGCGCGTAGGCCTACGTATGCAGCCGTTTCCAGTGCACTGCAGGATAAAGACCTCAGACATGAAATGCCTGGGCTTTGGCCAGCTTTAATCACCAGCCTGGCCAAAGGCAAATTGTTGATGGTGGGAGACTTTGGTCTGATTGCTCACAGCAAACCAACCTAGTATGGGTGGTCATGTCTAGTATAGCTTTGCTGATCATGGCGATACACAAACCCTTTCACCACTTTAAGGTATCTCTGAATTTTGGAAAAATTTCAAAGAGAGAGAGAGAGAGAGAGAGAGAGAGAGAGAGAGAGAGAGAGATTATAAATCCTCATATATGGCCAAGGCATATAAGTAGAATGTCAGACAATAGAAGGATGTTAAGAACAACAGAATGGGTTCCTGGAGATTGCAAAAGAAGCTGGCGGGAGTGGAAGGACATGTCTGAGGCCTTTGTTCCGCAGTGGACTCTCAACGGCTGATGATGATGATGTCATAGGCCTAGATTTTTCTTCCAGGTAAGAGAGTTTATTGAACGATTTAAAACTAATTTTCGTAAATTTGAATGATTTAAATAAATAGTGTTTTGCAATAGGACTAATTTCAGAGTGTTTTGCGGGTTCTTAAAAACGCTATAAAGCTGTTCATTTATTTAAGCCTATTTCTTTCTTTCTCGGCATTATATATATATATATATATATATATATATATATATATATATATATATATATATATATCTATATATATGTATATAGCCTAAAATATAGCGTAAGAATCACAGGAAACATGATGTTCAAACGCAAAAGAACCACAGGCTCTTGCATTCGGCAGCCCTGTACTAATGGAAGGAGGTTTCTATACATTTTATAGGTACAGTAAACGTACAAAACCTACACTGTCCTACAGAGAAGACACTTACAGAACAATGACGCTCCCATACCAGCTACCTGCGCTGTTATCAGATGTTTCGTGAGTGGAGATCAAGCCCTCTTTAAACACCTACTAGAAAGTCATTTCTAATGAATGAAATCTCTCTCTCTCTCTCTCTCTCTCTCTCTCTCTCTCTCTCTCTCTCTCTATATATATATATATATATATATATATATATATATATGACTGCAGTGTATGACTGCGTTTCTCTCTCTTTTGACATACTGTATTGAATCAATTTCTGATTTATCATTGGTATATCATACAGGAGACTGCTCTCTCTCTCTCTCTCTCTCTCTCTCTCTCTCTCTCTCTCTCTCTCTCTCTCTGTTCCCAAACTATGTTATAGAGTCCCACAGTAAAGTCAAAAGATTAATACTATAAACCATAAAACAAGAGAAATAACATAGAATAGTGTGTCCGAGTGTACCCTCAAGCAAAAGAACTCTAATCCAAGACTGTGGAAGACCATGGTACAGAGGTTATGGCCCTACCCAAGACTAGAGAGCAATGGTTTGATTTTGGAGTGTCCTTCTCCTAGAAGAGCTGCTTACCGTAGCTAAAGAGTCTCTTCTACCCTTAAGTCTCAAACCTGTATTAATGCTTTGACTGGTACTGACATTACAACGGCTCTTTGCATTCTTTGATTAAATTGAAAAAGAGAGGCTCTGATAGCTATTGGCAGTGATACGCACATGTAAAGCCTGCCTGACACTTGCGCGCATTTTTGCCACGCACTGGCACGCATTGATGCGTGCCAGTGCGTGCCACAAAGTAGCACGCACTGGGTTTTTTTCCGCACTGTTCACGGCCAGTTCACGACACGTTCACGCACAAGTTCACGCGACGTTCACGCCATGGCACGAATTGGCACGCCTAGTTCACGAGAAGTTCACGACACGTTCACTCATCTTTCCGCATCGTTCACGCATCGTTCACGCCAGTTCACGAATTGGCCACTCCATATAAAAACGGGGCTTCTCCAACCCGAGGACATTCTTGGATTGGCTTCGGAAGAGACAACAATGCTTTCTGTCAGAGACACCATTGCATTCAGGAGAAGATACCTATACCTGGCAGCTGCTGTAGCATTTGTTGGAGTGCATCAGAAAAGGCTGGCAAAGGAAAAAGAGAAACAAAAATACAAGAAAGCATTTGATTTACATATAAATAGCAGACATAAAATATGTACAAGAGTTAAGAAAGCATTTTATTTTAACATTAAAAGCAGCAAACATGAAAAGTTTTTAGGCTGTCGATTTTAAGGTAATAGAGAAAAAAGTGTGGTGAAATAAGAAATCATTTTATTTTTACATTAAAACAGCAAACAGAAAAAATTTGTTTTGCTCTTCATTTTAAGGTAATAAAGAAGAATAAGTATGTTGATGAAATAAAACATCATTTCTTGGGTTTATTTTTCAGTTCATTTTTATTTAAAACAAAAGTTTTGGCTCTTGATTGGTAATAGAGGAAAATAAGTGTGTGCATGAAATAAGACATCATTTTATTTTTACATTCAAACAGCAAATATAAACAATTATTAGGTTTATATTTTTCTTTCCTTTTCATTAATTTTTTCGTTTCCTTTTTGTCTCTTCATTATAAAGTTATAGAAATAGTTTGAAATAAGATATCATTTTTTTCACATTAAAACAGCAAATATAAAAATTTATTAGGTTTATTTTTCTTTCCTTTTCATTAATTTTTTCGTTTCCTTTTTGTTTCTCTTCATTATAAAGTTATAGAAATAGTTTGAAATAAGATATCATTTTTTTTCACATTAAAACAGCAAATATAAAAATTTATTAGGTTTATTTTTCTTTCCTTTTTATTAATTTTTTCGTTTCCTTTTTGTTTCTCTTCATTATAAAGTTATAGAAATAGTTTGAAATAAGATATCATTTTTTTTTTTCACATTAAAACAGCAAATATAAAAATTTATTAGGTTTATTTTTCTTTCCTTTTCATTAATTTTTTCGTTTCCTTTTTGTTTCTCTTCATTATAAAGTTCACGCCACTTCCCGCATCGTTCACTCCAGTTCACGCCAGTTCCCGCACTGTTCACTCTAGTTCACTCCAGTTCACTCCAGTTGGCGCATCGTTCACGACTATTTCACGACTATTTTGTGCGTGCCAATGCCTGCCACAAACTTTAAACATTTCAAAGTTCTGGGCACGCATGGCACGCATTGGTACGCTCTGGCACGCGAGTTCCCGCACTGTTCACGACATTTTCACGGCTCGTTCACGCGAGTTCGCGCATCAATGCGTGCCCGTGCGTGCCACGAATGCGTGCAAGTGTCAGGTACCCTTTAGCAAGTAATAATAATAATAATAATAATGATAATAATAATAAAAATAATAATAATAATAATAACAATAATAATAATAATAAAGATGATGATGATAATAATAATGAAAATAATAATAATAATAATAATGATAATAATAATAATAATAATAATAATAATAATAATAATAGT
>NC_090725.1:247509238-247521738 GCF_036898095.1 Palaemon carinicauda | reverse complement strand
TATATATATATAGAGAGAGAGAGAGAGAGAGAGAGAGAGAGAGAGAGAGAGAGAGAGAGAGAGAGAGAGAGAGAGAGAGATGAATATTACTTTCTGCGAATAAAGGGAAATGAAATATGAGCGGAAAACTCTCTCTCTCTCTCTCTCTCTCTCTCTCTCTCTCTCTCTCTCTCTCTCTCTCTCTCTCTCTCTTTACACCGATCATTAGAATAGGAAAGAATTTACGTGAATGGAGTGAAATCGAACGAAGAATTAAAGAAAGAAAACCTTGGAAAAAACAAGAGAATCGTCTTCAGCGTAAAATTTCTCCTGTTTTTCCGCCTTTGAAGACAATTTGAAGATTCTTACCAGAGAGAGAGAAAGAGAGATACGGAAGGCGAACATTACATTCCGGGAATGAACGAAGATGAAATAAGAATGCTTCCAGAACGGTCTTCAGAGGGTTAGATTTGCCTCAGAAGCGTCTTAGCTGATAAATGTTACGATTCCCACATAAAGAAAACTATGAATAAATATTTGCTTTTGTTGTGGTTTTTTTTAATTCCTTTCGGTATATCTTTATCTTGTGGATTCTCTCTCTCTCTCTCTCTCTCTCTCTCTCTCTCTCTCTCTCTCTCTCTCTCTCTCTCTCTCTTCTTCTTCTTCATACCTGAAGACATTTAGACTCCAGTTGAAGCCACAAGAGAATTTATTGTGTTTTCTCTCTCTCTCTCTCTCTCTCTCTCTCTCTCTCTCTCTCTCTCTCTCTCTCTCTCTCTCTCTCTCTCTCTCTCGGTCCTCAACTTGCTTTTTTTTTAATAATGCTGAATTCAGGAAAGGTTTCGGTAATCATAGATATGGTTTTTCAAATTTTCAAAGCATTTGGTGTGAATTTCGAAATGGAGGCAATGAAAAAAGCGGTAAGAATTCTCCTTAACGGAGGATGGCAATGGCGATCAGCTCTGGAGAAAGAGCTTGACTTGTGCGACGCGGCGCGTTGGAACCTGCAGGATTACAGGACCCAAAACAGTATGTGGCGGCGTCTGCATTCTGCCCTTGGGTACATCGGTTTATCGAACCTGGTTAGGTACGAGGAACCGAACCTGTCACCCTGCGACGGAACTCTGGTGGGCCTGGCTAGGGACATTGTCGGCGGCGAAGCAGCGGAGAAGGATGAGATTCTCCGTTTGGTCGACCAACATGTCCTTTGGCCGAAGATGGCCTTGCTCTTGGGCACAGCTGCCTTTGGCACTGCTGCCGTCGGAGCATTTCTCTTTTTCAGGTACCTGTGTGGAAGAAACGGAAAAGGAGGAGAGACTGTGAGAGATGAAGAGCTTTTGCAGAATCTTCTCGAGCAAATCGGAGAAACTACCCAGGAAGAGGGTGAATTTCTTCCAGCTGAAGGAATGTTCCAGGAAGAGCTGGAAGATGGTGAATTTCTTCCAGCTGAAGGAGTGTTCCAGGAAGAGCTAGAAGATGAAAATTATCTTCCTGCTGGAGTGCTCCAGGATGAACTGGAAGAGGAAATCGATCTTCCAGCTGAAGGAATGTTCCAAGAAGAGCTGGAAGATGGTGAATTTCTTCCAGCTGAAGGAGTATTCCAAGAAGAGCTGGAAGATGGTGAATTTCTTCCAGCTGAAGGAGTGTTCCAAGATGCACTGGAAGATGAAATTGATCTTCCTGCTGGAGTGCTCCAGGATGAACTGGAAGAGGAAATCGATCTTCCAGCTGAAGGAATGTTCCAAGATGAACTAGAAGAAGAAATCGAACTTCCAACTGAAGGAGTGTTCCAAGAAGAGCTGGAAGATGGTGAATTTCTTCCAACTGAAGAAACTTTCCAGGATGAACTGGAAGATGAAATTGATCTTCCTGGTGAAGAAAAGGTCCAGGATGAACTGGAAGAGGAAATCGAACTTCCAACTGAAGGAGTGTTCCAAGAAGAGCTGGAAGATGGTGAATTTCTTCCAGCTGAAGAAACTTTCCTGGACGAACTGGAAGACGAAATTGATCTTCCTGCTGAAGAAAAGGTCCAGGATGAACTGGTAGAGGAAATTGATCTTCCAGCTGAAGGAGTGTTCCAAGAAGAGCTGGAAGATGGTGAATTTCTTCCAGCTGAAGAAACTTTCCAGGACGAACTGGAAGACGAAATTGATCTTCCTGCTGAAGAAAAGGTCCAGGATGAACTGGAAGAGGAAATTGATCTTCCAGCTGAAGGAGTGTTCCAAGAAGAGCTGGAAGATGGTCAATTTCTTCCAGCTGAAGGAGTGTTCCAAGAAGAGCTGGAAGATGGCGAATTTCTTCCAGGTGGAGAAACTTTCCAGGATGAAATGGAAGAGGAAATCGATCTTCCAGCTGAAGGAGTGTTCCAAGAAGAACTGGAAGAGGAAATCGAACTTCCAACTGAAGGAGTGTTCCAAGAAAAGCTGGAAGATGGTGAATTTCTTCCAGTTGAAGAAACTTTCCAGGATGAACTGGAAGAGGAAATCGAACTTCCAATTGAAGGAGTGTTCCAAGAGCTGGAAGATGGTGAATTTCTTCCAGCTGAAGAAACTTTCCTGGATGAACTGGAAGAGGAAATCGATCTTCCTGCTGAAGAAGAGGTCCAGGATGAACTGGAAGATAAAATCGATCTTCCAGTGGAAGAACAGCTAAGTGAGCCGGGTCTTCCTCAAAGACTAGAAGAAGAGCATGTAGATGAAGAGAAGGAGGAGAAGGAGGAAGAAGAGAAAGTTCTTGCTCTTGAAGAACATCGGTCTGAAGATGATTCAAAGGCAGAAAGAAGTGATAAAAAACTCTCAAAGAAAAAGAGGAGTAATAAAAAACTATCAAAGAGGGAGAGGAGGAAAAGGGAGCTCTCAAAGGCAGAAAGAAAAAATAGTAATCTCTCAAAGGAGCAGAGCAGTAATGAAGAGTTCTCAGAGGAAGAGGAGAGATTGGATTCTGATATATATGAAGTTCCTGTTCATAATTACTACAGTGTGTTGTCCGGTAAAGATGATATGGACAGAAGTCCCTTGAAGAAGTCGTCTCATAAATCAGAAAGGAAGGAAAATAAGAAGAAAAGAGGAAGAGGAGGAAGACGTAATAGAAACTGTAAAAAAAATTAAAAGCTCCAAAAAACAAAAACAAAAACTGAAAAAAAAATAATAATAATAAAATGCTAAAAAAAATCTAAAAAAAAATACAAATTGGAAAATTAAAAAAAAAGGTGGAGTGTTTTTGTGAAAAAGTAATTTAAGTTCACTAATTGGAAAAAAAATTCAGGATGTTTAGAATAACTGCCCACCTCAATGGATTTGTGGCTAAACCCCTCAGCTTAAATGGTGCTTGGACTAACTGAAAAGGGTGGCTCTGCAGAGGGAAGAAACCTGGCTGAGTTTAGTATGCTATGTACCTTGATGGGGTGTACAGGACCTTTGTCAAGTGTACAAATGGTCGGATATCTAGATCTATTCTTTCGGATACCAACCTTCGGGTGGTTCTGGGGGAATAATCTAGAAGACCGGCTCTGCAGAGGGATGAAGCTGGGATTCTTCTAGTATGCAGTCTTATCCTTATAGGTGGGCCCAAGATAGTTCAGCTGGGGAAAGAAGTTGCATCTCTAGTGGGGTGCTCATCCAATAGCTGCTGATGGAGGATTGGGAGCAGAGACAGTTATGGTCCTGAGGATGCTAGGCTTAATTGCCTGCCCTGGAGAAGCTTGACTTAATTGTCTGGCTTCATGCTGCTTGAATTAAAGGTTTGGCTTAATTGCGTGGCCTAAAGAAGCTTGGCTTAATTGTCTGGCTTCATGCTTTTTGGATTGAAGGCTTGGCTTAATTGCCTGGTCTAGAAAAGCTTGGCTTAATTGTCTGGCTTCATGCTGCTTGGATTAAAGGCTTGGCTTAATTGCCTGGTCTAGAGAAGCTTGGCTCAATTGTCGGGCTTCATGCTTTTTGGATTAAAGGTTTGGCTTTATTGCCTGCCCTAGAGAAGCTTGACTTAATTGTCTGGTTTCATGCTGCTTGAATTAAAGGTTTGGCTTAATTGCCTGGCCTAAAGAGGCTTGGCTTAAATGTCTGGCTTCATGCTGCTTGGATTAAAGGCTTGGCTTAATTGCCTGGTCTAGAGAAGCTTGGCTTAATTGTCTAGCTTCATGCTGCTTGGATTAAAGGCTTGGCTTAATTGCTTGGTTTAGAGAAGCTTGGCTTAATTGTCTGGCTTCATGCTGCTTGGATTAAAGGCTTGGCTTAATTGCCTGGTCTAGAGAAGCTTGGCTTAATTGTCTAGCTTCATGTTTTTTTGGATTAAAGGCTTGACTTAAGTGCCTGGTCTAGAGAAGCTTGGCTTAATTGTTTGGCTTTATGCTTTTTGGATTAAAGGCTTGGCTTAATTGCCTGGTCTAGAGAAGCTTGGCTTAATTGTCTGGCTTCATGCTTTTTGGATTGAAGGCTTGGCTTAATTGCCTAGCCTAGAGAAGCTTGGCTCAATTGTCTGGCTTCATGCTTTTTGGATTGAAGGCTTGGCTTAATTGCCTGGTCTAGATAAGCTTGGCTTAATTATCTGGCTTCATGCTGCTTGTATTAAAGGCTCGGCTTAATTGCCTGGCCTAAAGAGGCTTGGCTTAATTGTCTGGCTTCATGCTTTTTGGATTAAAGGCTTGGCTTAATTGCCTGGTCTAGAGAAGCTTGGCTTAATTATCTGGCTTCCTGCTGCTTGGATTAAAGGCTTGGCTTAATTGCCTGGTCTAGAGAAGCTTGGCTTAATTGTCTGGCTTCAGGCTTTTTGGATTAAAGGCTTGGCTTAATTGCCTGGTCTAGAGAAGCTTGGCTTAATTGTCTGGCTTCATGCTTTTTGGATTAAAAGTTTGGCTTAATTGCCTGGTCTATAGAAGCTTGGCTTAATTGTTTGGCTTCATGCTTTTTGGATTGAAGGCTTGGCTTAATTGCCTGGTCTAGAGAAGCTTGGCTTAATTGTCTGGCTTCATGCTTTTTGGACTAAAGGCTTGGCTTAATTGCCTGGCCTAGAGAAGCTTGGCTCAATTGTCTGGCTTCACGCTTTTTGGATTAAAGGCTTGGCTTAATTGCCTGGTCTAGAGAAGCTTGGCTTAATTGTCTGGCTTCATGCTTTTTGGATTGAAGGCTTGGCTTAATTGCCTGGTCTAGAGAAGCTGGCTTAATTGTCTAGCTTCATGCTTTTTGGATTAAAGGCTTGGCTTAATTGCCTGGTCTAGAGAAGATTGGCTTAATTGTCTGGTTTATGCTTTTTGGATTGAAGGCTTGGCTTGATTGCCTGGTCTACAGAAGCTTGGCTTAATTGTCTGGCTTCACGCTTTTTGGATTAAGGCTTGGCTTAATTGCCTGGTCTAGAGAAGCTTGGCTTAATTGTCTGGCTTCACGCTTTTTGGATTGAAGGCTTGGTTTAATTGCCTGGTCTAGAGAAGCTTGGCTTAATTGTCTGGCTTCACGCTTTTTGGATTGAAGGCTTGGCTTAATTGCCTGGTCTAGAGAAGCTTGGCTTAATTGTCTGGCTTCACGCTGCTTGGATTAAAGGCTTGGCTTGATTGCCTGGTCTAGAGAAGCTTGACTTAATTGTCTGGCTTCACGCTGCTTGGATTAAAGGCTTGGCTTGATTGCCTGGTCTAGAGAAGCTTGGCTTAATTGTCTGGCTTCACGCTGCTTGGATTAAAGGCTTGGCTTAATTGCCTGGTCTAGAAAAGCTTGGCTTAATTGTCTGGCTTCACGCTGCTTGGATTAAAGGCTTGGCTTAATTGCCTGGTCTAGAAAAGCTTGGCTTAATTGTCTGGCTTCACGCTGCTTGGATTAAAGGCTTGGCTTAATTGCCTGGTCTAGAAAAGCTTGGCTTAATTGTCTGGCTTCACGCTGCTTGGATTAAAGGCTTGGCTTAATTGCCTGGTCTAGAAAAGCTTGGCTTAATTGTCTGGCTTCACGCTTTTTGGATTAAAGGCTTGGCTTAATTGCCTGGTCTAGAGAAGCTTGGCTTAATTGTCTGGCTTCACGCTTTTCGGATTGAAGGCTTGGCTTAATTGCCTGGTTTAGAGAAGCTTGACTTAATTGTCTGGCTTCCTGCTGCTTGGATTAAAGGTTTGGCTTAATTGCCTGGTCTAGAGAAGCTTGGCTTAATTATCTGGCTTCATGCTTTTTGGATTGAAGGCTTAGCTTAATTGCCTGGTCTAGAGAAGCTTGGCTTAATTGTCTGGCTTCATGCTTTTTGGATTAAAGGCTTGGCTTAATTGCCTGGTCTAGAGAAGCTTGGCTTAATTGTCTGGCTTCATGCTTTTTGGATTGAAGGCTTGGCTTAATTGCCTGGTCTAGAGAAGCTTGGCTTAATTGTCTGGCTTCATGCTTTTTGGATTGAAGGCTTGGCTTAATTGCCTGGTCTAGAGAAGCTTGGCTCAATTGTCGGGCTTCATGCTTTTTGGATTGAAGGCTTGGCTTAATTGCCTGGCCTAGAGAAGCTTGGCTCAATTGTCGGGCTTCATGCTGCTTGGATTAAAGGCTTGGCTTAATTGCCTGGCCTAGAGAAGCTTGGCTCAATTGTCTGGCTTCATGCTTTTTGGATTGAAGGCTTGGCTTAATTGCCTGGCCTAGAGAAGCTTAGCTCAATTGTCTGGCTTCATGCTTTTTGGATTGAAGGCTTGGCTTAATTGCCTGGCCTAGAGAAGCTTGGCTCAATTGTCTGGCTGCATGCTGCTTGGATTGAAGGCTTGGCTTAATTGCCTGGCTTAGAGAAGCTTGGCTCAATTGTCTGGCTTCATGCTGCTTGGATTGAAGGCTTGGCTTAATTGCCTGGCCTAGAGAAGCTTGGCTCAATTGTCTGGCTTCATGCTGCTTGGATTGAAGGCTTGGCTTAATTGCCTGGTCTAGAGAAGCTTGGCTCAATTGTCTGGCTTCATGCTGCTTGGATTAAAGGCTTGGCTTAATTGCCTGGTCTAAAGAAGCTTGGCTTAATTGTCTGGCTTCATGCTGCTTGTATTAAAGGCTTGGCTTAATTGCCTGGTCTAGAGAAGCTTGGCCTAATTGTCTGGCTTCATGCTGCTTGTATTAAAGGCTTGGCTTAATTGCCTGGCTTAAAGAGGCTTGGCTTAATTGTCTGGCTTCATGCTGCTAGGATTAAAGGCTTGGCTTAATTGCCTGGTCTAGAGAAGCTCGGCTTAATTGTCTAGCTTCATGCTGTTTGTGTTAAAGGCTTGGCTTAATTGCCTGGCCTAAAGAGGCTTGGCTTAATTGTCTGGCTTCATGCTTTTTGGATTAATGGCTTGGCTTAATTGCCTAGCCTAAAGAGGTTTGGCTTAATTGTCTGGCTTCATGCTTTTTGAATTAAAGGCTTGGCTTAATTGCCTGGCCTAAAGAAGCTTGGCTTAATTCTCTGGCTTCATGCTGCTTGGATTGAAGGCTTGGCTTAAATGCCTGACCTAAAGAAGCTTTACTTAATTGTCTGGCTTCATGCTTTTTGGATTAAAGGCTTAGCTTAGTTGCCTGGCCTAAAGAAGCTTGGCTTAATTGTCTGGCTTCATGCTTTTTGGATTAAAGGCTTGGCTTAATTGTCTGGTCTAAAGAAGCTGGGCTTAATTGTCTGGCTTCATGCTTTTTGGATTGAAGGCTTGGCTTAATTGCCTGGCCTAAAGAAGCTTGGCTTAATTGTCCGGCTTCCTGCTGCTTGGATTGAAGGTTTGGCTTAATTGCCTGGTCTAGAGAAGCTTGGCTTAATTGTCTGGCTTCCTGCTGCTTGGATTAAAGGCTTGGCTTAATTGCCTGGTCTAGAAAAGCTTGGCTTAATTGTCTGGCTTCCTGCTGCTTGGATTAAAGGCTTGGCTTAATTGCCTGGCCTAAAGAAGCTTGGCTTAATTGTCTGGCTTCCTGCTGCTTGGATTAAAGGCTTGGCTTAATTGCCTGTCCTAAAGAAGCTTGGCTTAATTGTCTGGCTTCATGCTTTTTGGATTGAAGGCTTTGCTTAATTGCCTGGCCTAAAGAAGCTTGGCTTAATTGTCTGGCTTCCTGCTGCTTGGATTGAAGGTTTGGCTTAATTGCCTGGTCTAGAGAAGCTTGGCTTAATTTTCTGGCTTCCTGCTGCTTGGATTAAAGGCTTGGCTTAATTGCCTGGTCTAGAGAAGCTTGGCTTAATTGTCTGGCTTCCTGCTGCTTGGATTAAAGGCTTGGCTTAATTGCCTGGTCTAGAGAAGCTTGGCTTAATTGTCTGGCTTAATTTTGCTTGGATTAAAGGCTTGGCTTAATTGTCTGGTCTAGAGAAGCTTGGCTCAATTGTCTGGCATCATGCTTTTTGGATTAAAGGCTTGGCTTAATTGCCTGGTCTAGAGAAGCTTGGCTTAATTGTCTGGCTTCATGCTTTTTGGATTGAAGGCTTGGCTTAATTGCCTGGTTTAGAGAAGCTTGACTTAATTGTCTGGCTTCCTGCTGCTTGGATTAAAGGTTTGGCTTAATTGCCTGGTCTAGAGAAGCTTGGCTTAATTATCTGGCTTCATGCTTTTTGGATTGAAGGCTTGGCTTAATTGCCTGGTCTAGAGAAGCTTGGCTTAATTGTCTGGCTTCATGCTTTTTGGATTAAAGGCTTGGCTTAATTGCCTGGTCTAGAGAAGCTTGGCTTAATTGTCTGGCTTCATGCTTTTTGGATTGAAGGCTTGGCTTAATTGCCTGGTCTAGAGAAGCTTGGCTTAATTGTCTGGCTTCATGCTTTTTGGATTGAAGGCTTGGCTTAATTGCCTGGTCTAGAGAAGCTTGGCTCAATTGTCGGGCTTCATGCTTTTTGGATTGAAGGCTTGGCTTAATTGCCTGGCCTAGAGAAGCTTGGCTCAATTGTCGGGCTTCATGCTTTTTGAATTAAAGGCTTGGCTTAATTGCCTGGCCTAGAGAAGCTTGGCTCAATTGTCTGGCTTCATGCTTTTTGGATTGAAGGCTTGGCTTAATTGCCTGGCCTAGAGAAGCTTAGCTCAATTGTCTGGCTTCATGCTTTTTGGATTGAAGGCTTGGCTTAATTGCCTGGCCTAGAGAAGCTTGGCTCAATTGTCTGGCTGCATGCTGCTTGGATTGAAGGCTTGGCTTAATTGCCTGGCTTAGAGAAGCTTGGCTCAATTGTCTGGCTTCATGCTGCTTGGATTGAAGGCTTGGCTTAATTGCCTGGCCTAGAGAAGCTTGGCTCAATTGTCTGGCTTCATGCTGCTTGGATTGAAGGCTTGGCTTAATTGCCTGGTCTAGAGAAGCTTGGCTCAATTGTCTGGCTTCATGCTGCTTGGATTAAAGGCTTGGCTTAATTGCCTGGTCTAGAGAACCTTGGCTTAATTGTCTGGCTTCATGCTGCTTGTATTAAAGGCTTGGCTTAATTGCCTGGTCTAGAGAAGCTTGGCCTAATTGTCTGGCTTCATGCTGCTTGTATTAAAGGCTTGGCTTAATTGCCTGGCTTAAAGAGGCTTGGCTTAATTGTCTGGCTTCATGCTGCTAGGATTAAAGGCTTGGCTTAATTGCCTGGTCTAGAGAAGCTCGGCTTAATTGTCTAGCTTCATGCTGTTTGTGTTAAAGGCTTGGCTTAATTGCCTGGCCTAAAGAGGCTTGGCTTAATTGTCTGGCTTCATGCTTTTTGGATTAATGGCTTGGCTTAATTGCCTAGCCTAAAGAGGTTTGGCTTAATTGTCTGGCTTCATGCTTTTTGAATTAAAGGCTTGGCTTAATTGCCTGGCCTAAAGAATCTTGGCTTAATTCTCTGGCTTCATGCTGCTTGGATTGAAGGCTTGGCTTAAATGCCTGACCTAAAGAAGCTTTACTTAATTGTCTGGCTTCATGCTTTTTGGATTAAAGGCTTAGCTTAGTTGCCTGGCCTAAAGAAGCTTGGCTTAATTGTCTGGCTTCATGCTTTTTGGATTAAAGGCTTGGCTTAATTGTCTGGTCTAAAGAAGCTTGGCTTAATTGTCTGGCTTCATGCTTTTTGGATTGAAGGCTTGGCTTAATTGCCTGGCCTAAAGAAGCTTGGCTTAATTGTCCGGCTTCCTGCTGCTTGGATTGAAGGTTTGGCTTAATTGCCTGGTCTAGAGAAGCTTGGCTTAATTGTCTGGCTTCCTGCTGCTTGGATTAAAGGCTTGGCTTAATTGCCTGGTCTAGAAAAGCTTGGCTTAATTGTCTGGCTTCCTGCTGCTTGGATTAAAGGCTTGGCTTAATTGCCTGGCCTAAAGAAGCTTGGCTTAATTGTCTGGTTTCCTGCTGCTTGGATTAAAGGCTTGGCTTAATTGCCTGTCCTAAAGAAGCTTGGCTTAATTGTCTGGCTTCATGCTTTTTGGATTGAAGGCTTTGCTTAATTGCCTGGCCTAAAGAAGCTTGGCTTAATTGTCTGGCTTCCTGCTGCTTGGATTGAAGGTTTGGCTTAATTGCCTGGTCTAGAGAAGCTTGGCTTAATTGTCTGGCTTCCTGCTGCTTGGATTAAAGGCTTGGCTTAATTGCCTGGTCTAGAGAAGCTTGGCTTAATTGTCTGGCTTCCTGCTGCTTGGATTAAAGGCTTGGCTTAATTGCCTGGTCTAGAGAAGCTTGGCTTAATTGTCTGGCTTAATGCTGCTTGGATTAAAGGCTTGGCTTAATTGTCTGGTCTAGAGAAGCTTGGCTCAATTGTCTGGCATCATGCTTTTTGGATTAAAGGTTTGGCTTAATTGCGTGCCCTAGAGAAGCTTGACTTAATTGTCTGGTTTCCTGCTGCTTTGATAAAAGGCTTGGCTTAATTGCCTGGCCTAAAGAAGCTTGGCTTAATTGTCTGGCTTCCTGCTGCTTGGATTAAAGGCTTGGCTTAATTGCCTGGTTTGGAGAAGCTTGGCTTAATTGTCTGGCTTCCTGCTGCTTGGATTGAAGGCTTGGCTTAATTGCCTGGTCTAGAGAAGCTTGGCTTAATTGTCTGGCTTCCTGCTGCTTGGATTAAAGGCTTGGCTTAATTGCCTGGCCTAAAGAAGCTTGGCTTAATTGTCTGGCTTCCTGCTGCTTGGATTAAAGGCTTGGCTTAATTGCCTGGTCTAGAGAAGCTTGGGTTTATTGTCTGGCTTCCTGCTGCTTGGATTAAAGGCTTGGCTTAATTGCCTGGTCTAGAGAAGCTTGGCTTAATGGTCTGGTCTAGAGAAGCTTGGCTTAATTCTGGCTTCATTCTTTTTGGATTAAAGGCTTGGCTTAATTGCCTGGTCTAGAGAAGCTCGGCTTAGTTGCCTGGCTTCATGCTGCTTGGATTAAATGAGGTAGTGGTGAGGAGGGTCGTGGGAACCTTGCTGGCTTCTATCTTTCTCAAAAGTGGAAGTTGGCAGAACCCGCCTGATGAGCCCTTTGGTAAGGGCGAAACCCTTATATGGTGTGTTTTAATTCAAAATACTATATATATATATATATATATATATATATATATATATATAAATATATGTGTATATATATATATATATATATACATATATATATATATATATATATATATATATATATATATATATGTATATATATATATGTGTATATATATATATATATATATATATATATATATATATATATATATATAGTTATCTATGTAAATATCTACCACAATGGTATTTAATACCGATTTGTACCTTTGGGAGTGTATATCCACTGGAAATTTATTCATCATAAATGCTCCTGGGTGAACAAGGAATCGAACCTATACCCTGAGCCGAAATAATGCCTGCAGGGACGGCTTTACCAATCGTAAAGTCGTCCCTGCAGGCATTGTTTCGGCTCAGGGCATAGGTTCGAATCCTTACTCGACCAGAAGCATTTGTCATGAATGAATTTCCATAGGATATACACTCCCATGGGTAGAATTCGGTATTGAATACCATTATGGTTGATTATTATCATTATTACTATTAGCTAAGCTACAACCCTTAGACTATTTTGTATATTTGTAATAAAATCATTAGAATAATCTTATCTTTTCTCTTTCAACAGGAAAAGCGAACTGTCACAGCTTCAGACTCCTGACATTGGGTGGTGAGTACAGGACAAGTAATATTTTGTAGTGTTTTGTAATAACTCATACCTGAAGACCTTTAATTGAACACTTTCTTTTTATTCTTCTTAGTGTAGGTAGTAGTAGAATAGAGAGAGAGAGAGAGAGAGAGAGAGAGAGAGAGAGAGAGAGAGAGAGAGAGAGAGAGAGAGAAGTACCATTTGCAAGAAGCAGATAAGGTTTGAAGTAAAGACAAGATGGTTTAATTTGTTAAAAAGGCATATGCCACTTCAAACAGACTTAAGAAAGCAACCTTATTGCTCCTCCTTATTATACCATTATAGCTCGGAGATTGAAACATATTACACTCGTTTTTTCATGTTTTTTTTTTTGGCATAAATATCACCAAGCAATCTACTGAAGCTTTGATTCTCTCTCTCTCTCTCTCTCTCTCTCTCTCTCTCTCTCTCTCTCTCTCTCTCTCTCTCTCTCTCTCTCTCTCTTACCCCCAAGGTATACAGTATTCTTGTTGACATATGCTGTTATGAATATGTATCACTAACGCGAGTGGTTTCCTTATTTCC
>NC_090725.1:247404238-247504238 GCF_036898095.1 Palaemon carinicauda | reverse complement strand
TAACCATGCTGTCTTCTTGCATATCACAGATTTCCAGCATGCTACGTGTATCTCAGCACGGCCGGTTACCGGAAACCGTTACCCTATGGGATCTTCTACATTCCCAATCCTTGGGTCTGAGTGGCCTCAGTCCCAGTTCTATATCCTTGGCAATCCCCACTAGAATTCCCACTGCCTTCACGGCATGCTATGTTGAATTCTGCCCTGTGTCCTCGGTCACAACAAATTGCCTACGGATAAGGTTACGGTAACCGGCCGGGCGGGTTACACGGAGGATGTGTCTATCTCCTTTTCCGCCCACTCTCTGAACGTCACAGTATTTCTACCACTTAATATTAGGTTAAAGATTAATCACTTAATACTTAACCTTAAAATAGAAGTCATCCTTATGACTCCCCCATACTCATGTCCTCTTTCTCTTACAGGAGGAGTACGTGAAGTGCGACCATGGCTTCTGTGGAGTGAAGCGCCCGCACTTTTATGGGCACACGGCGTGTAGGACTCACGCCCCTTGTGCAAACAAAAAAGGTGATCTGAAGTTCTGGGACCCACTGAACTGTACGGTCTACCAGGAACGCCTGGTCGAGGCGTTCAATAACCCTCCCTCAGCGGAGGTTAGGGACGCTTCTCGAGAGAAGCTACACAAATGGGTGGGTGGCTTCCAGAAGAACGCCACTGGACCGTACCTTGCCACCGAAGACTTGAGGGCCTTACTGTTCCCAAAGGCATCCCCAGACTCTGTGGTCCCCAAGGATCAGATCCCCACCGTCCAGATCACGGTGGAACCCGATGTTGTCATGGCTCAGTCCATGCACGAGTGTCGCCTGGATACCGACAACGCGGAATGTATGTCGGAAGTGTCGGAGACAACGGAGAGGAACCTCATGGCCGAAGAATTGGACTATGAGTAGGACCAAGTGGAATACGCTGGGTCGGAGCAAGAGGTCGCTCCGCCTTCCACCACCACCTCAACTCCTACACCGACGGAAGTATCACTCCCGTCTACCTCCGCCACCCCGGACCCCATCCCAACCAGCGCCCAGGAGATGTTTCGGACGCTCGAAGCCATCATGGACAAGAAACTCCGTGAGACACACGAATACATCAGGACCATGGGAAGTTCCAAGGAGCCGAAAAGGAATTCGGTTAAGGACCTGCCTGCATGCTCGCACGCCAACCCCTGGAGGTATGCCAAGCATATGCCGATCGCAACGGGCAGGATCTTCATCAGTGAGAAGGTCGGCTCGGTTGTCCTGGAAGAAGTGGAATTCTTCCCAAGTTTTGAGGCTTACCCGGACTGTTACGTCCGGCTTCGATCCGAACCTGCCTCTAAAGAAAAGACCGAACCTAAGGAGGTGATAGTGTTCGATCTCCCGAAGGCCCAGGCTATGATGGCCAACACCCTTAAAAGTAGGGGTTTTACCTGCTCAAAGCTTCCGGCGTTGAGCAAGAAGCACCCTACCTACGTCGCACCTGATGATGCGATCCTCCCCTTCATGGAAAAGGCCTTCGCAGCGGTACACAGGGCAGTGGAAGAAGGGAAACCTTGCCCTGCACTGGAGGAGTGCAGACCCTTCTCCCTGGTCACTTACCCCGATGCTCGACACTGGAAGGATGTCCAACATACCTTCGTGGTGGGAAAACTAGATCCTGACGTTGCTGGACGTCAGTTTAACGGAGACCTCCCGAAACTTAATGACCACCTCCTTCGTCGGGAACAAGATACGAAAGAAAGGCTTGCCGCATCCATGTCCCTCCAGGTCCAGCTTGACGTCATGGCCGGTGACACTAGAGTCCCCGACCACTACATGGTGCTCGCCAAGACGCATCTGGCGACTGTAGTCAAGGACTTATACAGCTTCATGAAGGCTCAGAGAGCCTGTCGTGAATTCGTGTTCTCAAGTGCCACAGTGAGACACGAACCCCGGAGGCTGATTTCCTCCAACATCTGGGGTAAGCACCTCTTTCCCTCTGATCTGGTGAAAGAGATTACCGACAAGGCCGCCACGGAGAACAGGAACCTTCTTCACAAGTGGGGCATGTTGAAGAAGAGGAAATCCTCTCAGGACGACGGCCCTCAACCTAAGAGGAGATCCTCCAAGCCGAAACCCCAGCAACGTCAACAGAGACGGCAGTTTCCGGGACCCGCTACCCCCCAAGTGGCTGCTCAGCCACAACAGACCTTTCAGCTGGTCACCCAACCGGTCTTGCCCCAATCACCGGTTTTCACCCCTGCCTTTGAGCAACAGACGACTACCTTTCGTCCCAAAGGTTGAGGCTCAAGCAGAGGTGCAGGCAGAGACGCATCTCGCCGTCCCTCCAGAGGCAGAGGAGGAAAGGGCGCTAGCGGCCGAGGTGGTACACCCTCGGGACACCAGAAGCAATGAAGTGCTTCCGGTGGGAGGAAGACTCCGCCAATTCCAGGATCGTCGGACCTTCGATCCCTGGGCACACAGCATCGTCGACAAGGGTCTAGGCTGGAGTTGGACTCAACCACCCCCAACCTTCCAGCAATTCTTCCAACAATCTTCCCCCTTCTGGAAGAATATGTCCTAGATCTCTTGAACAAGAAGGTGATTAGGAGGGTAAAGTCAACCAGGTTCCAAGGGAGACTGTTTTGCGTCCCCAAGAAGGACTCCGACAAGCTCAGAGTCATTCTAGACTTATCCCCCCTCATCAGATAAGGACCCCTCTGCCTCAGGATTCCTACACGGTCTCCATAAACCTGGCGGATGCCTATTGGTACATTCCAATGAACCACCACGCTTCCTCCTACCTAGGATTTCGACTCCAAAGGGAAAAGCTACGCCTTCAGGGCCATGCCCTTCGGCCTCAACGTGGCCCCTCGGATCTTCACAAAGCTGGCAGATGCCATCGTTCAACAGCTGCGCCTCCGAGACGTCCAGGTGATGGCCTACCTCGACGACTGGCTAGCCTGGGCTCCATCGCCCGAGGATTGTTTAAAATCCTGCAACAAAGTCACCCAGTTCCTAGAACACCTGGGATTCAAGATAAACGCGAAGAAATCTCGCCTCTCTCCAGCTCAAAGGTTCCAATGGCTAAGAACCCAGTGGAACCTTCAGTCACACCGCCTTTCCATCCCCCAGAAGAAAAGGAAGGAAATAGCAGGGTCTGTCAAGCGACTGCTGAAATCCAAACGGATCTCAAGACGTCAGCAGTGCTACGTGCACAGCTAAAGGATGCCGCGGGAGTCTGGAGACGTTCCGCATCCATCGCTCGAAGAGACCTCAAGAGACGGCTCCCAAACGGACTTCGGCTGCTCCTCAAGCCCTGGTCGGAAGCAAAGGCCCTGAAAAGGTCCATTCCTCTTCAACACCCACCTCCATCACTCAACATCCACACGGATGCTTCGCTGGAGGGTTGGGGAGGTCACTCCCACCAAAAAATAGGCTCAAGGCACATGGTCTCCCCTATTCAAGACGTTTCACATCAACATCTTGGAGGCCATGGCGGTCCTTCTAACGCTGAAGAAACTCTCCCCGCCTCCCTCGATCCATATTCGTCTATCCCTAGACAACTTGGTGGTAGTTCGATGTCTCAATCGCCAAGGCTCAAGATCGCCCCAGATAATCAGGTGCTTCTGACAATCTTCCGTCTGGCAGAGAAGAAGAAATGGCACCTGTCAGCAGTTCACCTACAAGGATCCCGCAACGTGACGGCAGACGCTCTATCCCGGACAAGTCCGATAGAGTCGGAATGGTCTCTAGACGCAAGATCATTCTCCTTCATCTCTCACCAAGTCCCAGAACTTCAGACCGATCTCTTCGCAACGAGCGACAATAATCAACTTCCTCGATATGTAGCCCCGTCCGAGAGACCCCAAGGCAGAAGCAGTGGACGCCATGTCACTGGACTGGAACAGATGGTCCAAGATCTACCTGTTGCCTCCCACCAACCTTCTGCTGAAAGTCCTCTCCAAGCTGAGAACCTTCAAAGGGACAGCGGCCCTAGTGGCTCCCAAGTGGCCCCGGAGCAATTGGTACCCCCGGGTCCTAGAGCTGCAGCCCACGCTGATCCCTCTCCCGGACCCAGTACTCTCCCAGCAAGTACAGAAGTCGACTGTCTTCGCTTCATCATCGAAAATCAAGGACCTTCATCTCATGATTTTCTCTCCCTAGCCGCGAAGAAAAGGTTTGGGATCTTGAAGAAAAGTCTAGACTTCCTCGAGGAATACAAGACCGAATCCACACGACGGCAATACGAATCATCCTGGAGAAAATGGGTCTCATTCGTCAAGGCAAAAATCCTACGGAAATCACCATTGATTTTTGCATGTCCTTCTTTATTCACCTTCACGGACAGGGCTTGGCAGCCAACACGATTTCTACTTGCAAATCGGCCTTGACTAGACCACTAATGTATGCCTTCCAGATTGATCTGTCCAACGACATCTTCAATAAACTCCATTTTGCCTCCAACTTGGACAATGATTCGTGCCCTCTCAAGGATCTGACTCAGAAAGTTATCTTTCTTTTTGCTCTTGCTTCAGGAGCCCGAGTCAGCGAAATAGTGGCATTATCAAGGGACGAGGGCCACATCCTGTTTACAGATTCAGGTGACCTTACCCTCTTCCCGGATCCGACGTTTCTCGCCAAAAACGAATTACCCACCAAAAGATGGGGCCCTTGGAGAATATGCCCCCTGAAAGAAGATGCCTCTCTATGTCCAGTAGAGAGCCTCAAGGTCTATCTTCATAGAACTTCGGACTTTGGTGGAGGCCAACTCTTTAAAGGAGAAACTTCGGACAGCGACCTGTCACTGAAACAACTAAGAGCGAAAATCACCTACTTCATTCGCAGAGCGGATCCTGACAGTTCACCCGCCGGTCACGATCCTAGAAAAGTTGCATCGTCTCTGAATTTCTTTCAGAGTATGGATTTTGAAAGTCTTAAGAGTTTCACAGGCTGGAAATCCTGGCGTGTTTTCTTCAAACATTATGCGAAACAAGTGCACGAAGTCAAACATTTGTGGTAGCCGCAGGTAGTGTTATGAAACCTGCACCTAACTCTGCATAGAACTGTGAGTTACTTGGGACTCTAACTCCTCGGGTGCCTATGTTGACCCTCGCGTGATACGTAGTGATTTCAAAAACACTTAGTGTTTTTTCATAGACTGTTATTCTCCCAGGTGAAATGTCATAGTCGTCACATGAGTGCCGCATGCCTAGAGCATGATGTGTTTTATTTTAATAGACTGACGTTCCTCTGGAACGAGTGCCTACTAATAATTTGAAATTCCCTTTCAGATTCAAGAGCAAGTCTTTCATGACTATGTACATTATAATTTATTGTAAATAACTTTTACAATTTTATTGCATTTCCTTAACATGTTCTGCAATGGTGAAATAAAATTTCTATTTTATTACTTGTGCGTCTCAATCCGCTCCTACTTATACTATGAAATACATGACTGTCATAGTTTTATTATCCCCTTCCTCTTATGTCGATGAAGATGACTAAGGGTTCAACCCTTATCATATACTCACTTCTGCAATGTAATATTCCTACTCGAATACTTACTTACATCATACCTTAGAGACCAGACGACTCTATTCACATACAGTGCCTAACCACCACTTGTCTGCCTTTGTGAATGTTCCTCTATGAATGTCAACCATTCAGTCTTGTCTCCGAGTTCTTCATGTTCTCCCAGCAAGGTGAGTAGCCCTTCGATGACCACTTTGATCTTCGGCATGGTCCGTTGGGACTTCGCTGCCTAGGGGGGCAGGAAGTTTCTTCCCATCGGTTCTCTTATTGAGGTTACTATGCTTATCCTGTCAAAGCCCTAGGCACTTATACTACAAGGGGAAAATCTACCACGATACATTGATTCTCTGGTACTCTTCCATCAGGACGCCATGGCTTGAGCCCAAAAAACGGATTTTGAGCGAAGCAAAAAATCTATTTTTGGGTGAGATAGCCATGGCGTCCTGATGGACCCTCCCTGCTACTTCGTTCAGTTTGTCAGGTCCCACCCTGCGCTGCTGTATCATGGTGATCGGCAAGCAACTGGCTTCAGGATGAGGACGGACGTGACGTCATTTAGCAATGGCGCCCGTTTGTTTACGTCTCGAGTACCAAAAGTAGCCACGGACGAGATTAGCTGTGGAACAGCTCCCCAGCTATTCTCCGTCCCTCCATATCGAAGTGTTAACTCTGTATGGGGTGCAGATAGCTATGTGGCGCGTTAATACATGCGTCCCCTGTTGATATACGATGTCTTAAAGGGAAACCTTTAGGATACTCGCTCCAGAAGTTAGAATTCTGTGATAACCTGTGGTTAAATTCACTGGGAATATCTTAGTAGTTATATACCCAAGGAAGCTACCAAAAAGGAACCTTCCATCAGGACGCCATGGCTATCTCACCCAAAAATAGATTTTTCGCTTCGCTCAAAATCCGTTATATATATATATATATATATATATATATATATATATATATATATATATATATATATATATGGTGCTTAGACAGATAGAGTCATATAAGTCTGTCTACCTACTTACATACACACATACACACATATGCTTATGAACACACACACACACACACACACACATATATATATTTATATATATATATATATATATATATATATATATATATATATATATAAATCGTTTTCCAGCGTAGACCAATACATAATCACTATTTGACATTGTCCTATTCCTTGCTTCCTTTCTTCCTTTTCTCCTTCCTTCCTGCCTTCCTTTCTTTTTTCCTTATCTCCTTCGTCTTTAATAAACTCTTTTAGTAAGATATCTAAGACTCTACTTGATGTAATATTTTTCCACAATTTTTAAAAAGCAAAAAATAAACATACCAACATACCGAATCAGCTTAAAAACAGCCTTATTCTTATTGTCATGGTTAGGCCTATATGTATTTGGTATAGAGCTTACTATGGTTTGGCGCTCGGTCCGGGGAGGCCATGCCTTACTGAGTTGCAATATGAAGTTGAAAGAACTTTAAAAGCAACAAGATGCATTAAAGGTAAACTGGAAAGCTATATAGTGAACGTAGCATTTGTGTTTTAGGTATTAAGGGAGAGATACTGCAAAGAACCCTTTAAAATGCCTACAGTTAGCCGTCGGAGATGCAGTATTGGCACTAGCCTTCATTGGAATGGCTGCTAAAACACATAAGAATTCATAGTTGTTGTTTAACTTATTCTGTAAAGGAAATATGCTCATTTCCAAAAAGTCGGCCTAGGCCTATGCTTAGCTTACGCAGTTTGAGATATGGCTGGAGGAGGTTTTGTTCGGTAAGGTCCTTCATCCTCGCCAACGAAATATTCTTATCGTCTATTTTATGAAAATGAACATAAACTTAATTACTTTTGAATACAAAACATGAATAGAAATCGTATTTGACATTTAAGCAAATAAAAAGAATTGAAAACAGTCTTCATTTTTTAATTTTCGAATCTATGAAAAAAAAAACTCTCATTTGACTCAATGCAACTAATTGAATCAGGTCATAATCCGTCAGTCTTGTTTAAGGTGTGAATGAAGACAGCGCGGTCGCGGTTCATATAATATTATCTCGTTTTGTGATGAGATTTCAACCTGCAGCTGTACATCAATGTGAAATGTAAGTGTAACATTTGATTTCCATGTGTAGTATATCGATTAATGTTGTTTTATGGGTGTTTCCTCGTATGTGTAGATGTTTTGAACTCCGTGCTTTCGAGTCAGGGAAAGTTTAGCCAGCTGTTTACTCAAATATAGTTTTACGATACTACGAAATATGAGCTTCCTCTAGTAACATCGAGTGTAATTCATCCTTCAATATGTCATTTGGTTAAATATTTTTCAATGAATAATCTCCAGGGAAGAGTAATTTCATCTATTATATCATAAGAGAGTTCAAACACCCATACGAGATTTGCCATGACAACGTTGGGCACGGGCGAGCATAGGCCTAGTATACAGCGGGCTGGTTTTATCTGCGCAGATAATCTCAAGTTTTCCTTTATAAATAAATAAATAAACAAATTAGAGATGTATATACTAAATCTTTAAGTTAAATGATAATATCTGAAGCTTATTTTCTTGAAAACAGATTTTAAAATAGATTACGTGAAAGTATTAGCAATTTGATGGGGTTTCCTCCAACACTCCAACAATGTTTCTTTTTTTTTCAACACCCAATGTGTATCAGATAATGGCTTCATATGCGTGTGTGTGTATATATATATATATATATATATATATATATATATATATATATATATATATATATATATATATATGTGTGTGTGTGTGTGTGTGTGTGTGTGTGTGTGTTTTATACATCGACAATAAACCGATTCTAGTCCACTGCAGGACATAGGCCTCAGACATGTCCTTAGTCATGCCTGGTGTTTGGCCATTTTGATCACCACACTGGCCACTGTGAATTGATGATGGTGGGAGACTTTAGTCTGATCGCTCACAGCAAACCTACCTAGTATGGGTGGTCTTGATTAGTACAGCCTTGCTTGATCATGGCGATATGCAAATCCTTTCACTACATATCTAAGAGGAAAATAAGAAATAGAATAGTGTTTGAATAGAAGTTAAAACGTATGTATAGTAATAATAGAATTAACTGAGGAAATACGATATTAAGAAAAAGCAAAATGAGAATATGATTAAACTATAGGCAGGGGCGTAGGAGCGTTTTCCTGTTTGGGGGGGCTAAAGTTCGAAATAGCACTGAAGGCGGAGCCGCAGGCGCGAAGGTATAGGGGGGGGGGGGGGGTCTCCCCCAGAAAAAATTTATGATGAAACACCCTCAGATGCGATTTCCTGGCATCTGACAGCATATTGTATCAAAAACAAAATAATATTTTTGGAAGATTTTTATGTGACCAATTCCAATTTTTACACAATAACAATCATAAAATACCAATAGGCCTATATATATATATATATATATATATATATATATATATATATATATATATATATATATCATCTATCTAACTATCTATCTATCTATCTATCTATATATATATATATATATATATATATATATATATATATATATATCATCTATCTAACTATCTATCTATCTATCTATCTATCTATATATATATATATATATATATATATATATATATATATATATATATATATACATATGTTTATTTGTGTGATATTCGTCAACTACATGTGTTCGCGTGTGTCATGTTTTCAATTTATTACTGCGTATCAATAATGTAGTTTGTTACTATAATAGTGTTTGGTAGCCTAATGATGGATAGATTAACATAAGTTTGCACGGTATGCACTGGGGGTCAAACATTTTAAGTGGCTTGATTACCAATATTGGGGCTGCTCTCTGTAAAACTAAGCGAGTGACGAGTGACGTACGGGACTGTGAAACTATGATGCTGGGTACTAACATGATACTTAGGCTACGTGGCGGGAGTGGGGTGGGAGGGTGAGACTGTACAAGAGCTGTTGCCAGAGATGAAATGCATTTACAAAATGTAAATCTGAATGTTTAAAAGCATATTTTCAGCAAAAAAGTGGGGGGGGGGCCTATAGCCCCCCCCCCCAGCCCCCCCTGCTCCTACGTCCATGTTACAGGATAGTCAGTTTTACCACATTCTATTGTAGTCAGGCGGATATATGAAGAAACATATGCTTGCCCAAATTGGGTTAAAAACATAACATTTGGAAGAATGTTTGACCAGGACCTTATGTAAATTTTAAGATATTGGGCCATCTCGAACTCTACTTTGGTAGCGAATGGCAGCCATTTTCCAATATGGCCGCCAGTAAGGAATAAAGATTTGATAAATTTGGACATTAATTTCAAAATTACATGATTCAAGTGGTTTAATGATTTCATAAGTATAAATCGTTTATTGTAATAATGAAATGTATTTAACAGAATTGCACATAGCTAATTTTATTATCAAAATAAATCCCTTTTCTAATAAGGCCACCAATAACACAAGATTTAAGTCATGGTAATTTATACAGGGTAATTTATTCAAGTTTTTATTTTTGTTCAAGTGGTGGAAATAGCTCTTAAATGTGATCATAAAATTACGAGTGATCCAAATAAGTTATAATAGCAAATTGCATAGAATTTATCTTAGTTTGGTCCAATCATCTGCTAACGTTGCTGGTAATGAAGTTGCCGATCATCTCGCCAAAGCCTGTGTTTATTACGGTTAAAAGGGGACGTGGTTCAATTCTACCATACTGATTATCGTAAGGATGAGCCTCGATTCTTAGAGATATCAGTTACGACTAGGGAAAATCTACACTATGAACGAAAAATTGAAAGAGCTTGGTTTAATACTACTCATAAATGGCAGAAGCAAGGAACATACCTTAACTATTTTTATTTAATAGGACAACATTGCCCTAGAGACTGAAATATTCTTATGATCAGCGCCCAAGCCTCCTCTCCCCCAAGCCAGGATAATGGCTGCTGATGACTCAGCTGGTAGATCTATAGGCTCCCCCACAACCACCATCCTTATCTCACAAGGATGGCAAGGTTGCAGACACTATAAGAAACTATCGAGTTTGAGCGGGGCTCGAACCTTAGTCCGGCACATCACCAGGCAGGGACGTTTCCAATAGACCAGCACGGCAAGGTGAAGGAAAGGAAGCTATGATGGAAGTACAATGAAGAGTTAAAATTGAGAGCTGCTAGAGGCTTAGGGACACTGCACTGTAAACTAATGCCTACAGTTCACTGCGTGGGGTGCACTTACAGCACTACCTCCCTTCAAGTGCAAAAAGAAAAGCGGTTAGCAGAAGGTGGGATAGTGCTTTACAGCTGCATAGATGAAAAGTTACATATGCCATTGTGTTCCCTGTATCTTATCCTAGTATATTTACACACCAAACCTTCATTCCTAAGGAAATGGAAATCACTGTCAGTTTACATCAGATCACAATTTGCACGTCCCAAAGTTTTTGGTGATGAATATTTGCCGTCAAGATTCCTATCAAATCGGAGAAGAAAATCAACACCATGATTGCAACTGAATTCCTTTTCAATTGAAGGCTTTCCTTCCAGTTCAAGAATTGACATTGGAATTGAATTTTTTTTTGAGAAAGAAACTGAATTGATGTTGCGAATAGTCTGTTCCTTTTTCAATGTCATTTTTTCTGTTTATTATATTTATAACGTATCTGATAACCTGATAATTATATTGCTAACATATTATATCGTTTTATGTATGAACTGAACCCTTTCTGAAGGTAATGAAATCTAGTGTTTGTATATTAAGGAAATATGAATATATTTTTTTATAATATTTTGAATTTATTTAGGACTGGGATTGGAATCGACACATAAATTCATCATCGACTTAATCAGTATGCAGAATACGGCAAACAAAGGTTAATATGATAATTTGTTTCTTGTAGTTAATTAAATGGCCAGGAAAGATGACAGATTCATCTACAATGTTCGTGTCGCTATTTACTTGTATATGTTCACATGAAATATTCAGAATATTTAATCAGTCCTGTTCTTCTGTAAATATGTTATAAATTTAGAAAGAAACTGTCCTTTAGCAACGATGTTGCTTAGGGGCCCTTACTTTATCGAGAAAAGGGACATAAGGATCCGTATTACCTATCCGCATTTTAGAACGGTTGGAAAACAGCATCTGAAAAGTCAGTTCGAAGGAAAACAAATGAAACGAAACCCGGAACACAGTTAGCAATGTAGAGATCGTGAATGGAAAGAATTAACATTTCCAATGAACAGTTACTCGACAAGTGGGAATGTCATTCATTGCAATACATTAGCTTCCGTAAGTGGTTATTACTTAGTATAAAAAGTAGCGAAATAAAAATTAGATAAACTCGTATGAAGATGTACGGAAACTCAATTAAAATTTCTTGTACTCCTTTAGCAGAGCCTTAAAAACTTTCGTATAACAATCCACGATAGTAGTGAACAATATTGTTTCAAGTAGAATTTTTAGTCAACTGCGGGAATGATCAGTGACCTGTGTGCAGTGCACCAGTGATAGTAAAACTTCAAAACCCTCTAGATAACAACGGCTGTGCGTGTTGACACTGAAATCATTTTAGGTTCTAGAAGAGTTTGTTGATGTATGCCTGCCTGTGTCTTATCCATTTACTCTGTACCGCACGTGTTTCATACATGCTCATACATTGTAATGCTATTGCTTTCAATCTCTCGCTCTCACGCTGATAATGAAAAACCAGTTTAAGCTTGCCATTGCATGTTTCACATTATTTGAATTATTGTGCCATTGTTACCCGCAACTGTTTTATATAAAAGCTCGTTCTTTTCTTTATTAGTACCTAACAGCTACCTCGCAACAATTGGTGATTGCCGGAGGACAAGCTTCCCGCTGCCTTTTCGCCCTTCACCTTTTCACCCACTGCTATGCCCTACCATTTTTACGATGCCACTCATTACCCTGCCTTTTCGATGCCTGCTGCATTATTGAAACTGTCGCTCTTCGCCAGTAGAGAAGCGTTCGTCAGGTTCCAACACGCAGAAGTTCAGTTAACTATCTAGTGCTTGACTTGTTCAAGCAGAAAGCAGACTATTTCCTTGCAGTGATCAGCAAGGACACTTTCCAGAAATCTCCTAATGGATTTGCCACCAAAGGGACACCCCAGTAGTCGATGAAGCCCTCAAAACATACCTCTTGGAACAAACTCCCCATCGCCAGCCACCCATATAGGCAAGCTTTTCAGCTCTTTCAACAGCCGTTGGGGGTCCAAAAGGCTTCGCTTGCCTTCAGGGAAATGACCAGTATTGCTTGCTTGCAACCTGCCACAGACTGCTCTCCTTGAGAAGTGAACCTACTTCATCCCCTTTGGGTACAATACCTACCCCTACCTGTTTGTGCCACCATCCCCGATGTCAATACCTTGCTCATGAAGGACCTGATGACCAAAGTCAATACCTTATGAACAGCCACTTCCCCACATTGAAGACCTCCATTAATGCCTCCAGTCCTGACAAAGAGGATAACAATCCAAAAATGACTGGAGCTGACTTGAATGCAGTAAGACGCAGACATCTGCCCTATGACCTACCGGAGTGGTAACAAAGTCGCCCACCACCCACATGTGCCACCCCTCACCCATGACTCAACCAACGACCTCTACAGCTACTTACTGATGCCTATCAGCTGCAGTTCTACTACTACCACTCCAGATTCGGGGCAGCTGTGAAGAAATGTGTGGACGGTTGTCAGTGGCTAAAAAATTTGTAAGTAGGCTATTGCTTGTGACGTTTTTTGGTAGACACTGGTGTTTGCCATTCCCTTCTACCAATGTCACTCTCCAGGTTACAACGTAGTCATTCTAAGCCTGCTGACGTCCGCCCTGTAGCAGCCAATGGATCTAAAATCTCCACATACGGGTACAAGACACGCACACTTTCGTTTGGGAGTGCCAAATACCTTTGGAAATTACTCATTGCTGATGTAACATTGCCACTACTCAGTGCAAATTTCCTCGCCCATTTCCACTTCCTTTTCAACCCGCCCTCTCCGACCTTGCACTCCACATCACGGTTCCCAACAAGCATGGTATTTATCCCCATTTCAAGATGAATGGGGTCCCCTGTGTTTGCCAGATTCTGGTGTTTGACCCAAGATCGTTTGGCAGCTGCTAAACAAACGTTCACTGAAATGGAAGAAATGGGCTTTTGCCAAAAGGCCTCAAGCCCATGGTCGTCACTCTTACACATTATTCTGTAGAAGAATGGCTCCCTGCGTCCTTGTAGTGATTATAGGCGTCTGAACATGTAGATTAAATCGGATCACCACCCCATCCCCAATATTACTGATATTATCATGTGCCCATAAACACAGAAGACATCTCCAAGACCGCCATCACTATCCCCTTCGGTACATACACATTCAATTACTACTATTTTGACCTTTGTAATGCTGGGGCACTTTTCAGTGGCTCATGGATGGCATCTTAAGAGACCTCCCCTTCTGCCTCTGTTACATGGACGATATACTTGTGTTCTCTTCCTCCAAAGAGGAACACCTCTATCACTTATGCATCATTTTCGACCTCCTACAACAGAACGGCCTTGTATTCTGGTACGACAATTGTATCTTCAGCGCAAACAAAGTATTGTTCTTAGGGCACCACCTCACTTCTGAAGGCGTCCACCCCCTCCCTGAGAAGGTATCAGCTGTTCAGAACTTCCCAATGCCCTCAACCATCAAAGCACTACAAGAATTTTTAGGCAGGATAAACTATTATCACTAGTTCCTGCCAGCCATCGCTGCCACTCTTGCCCCCTCTATGCCTCCTTCAAGGACAAGCCAGAAGACCTGAAGTGGTTTCCCCTTCAGGAAACGGCTTTCTGCAATGCAAAGTATACCCTATTAACTGCTGCTGCTCTCACTTTTCCCATGCCACATGCCCCTCTCCTTCTCTCCACCGATGCCAGTGACGTCACTATTGGTGTATTTCTCGAGCAGATCAACAGCTCGGGCCTTCTTAAGTAGAAAACTGTTAATGGTGGAATCCAGCGACTCTACATTTGACCGCGAATTACTGGCAGTGCATTTGGTTGTCTGTCACTTTTGCTACTTCTTAGAAGGTACGCCCTTCATCATTCTCATGGATCACATGCCTCTGGTGCATGCCTGGAATTAACCGTCTGATGCCTGGCGCGCTCATTAACACTGATATCTCTCCACTGTGGCTGAATACAACTGCACCCTGGGAAAATGAATCCGATGTCAAGAAACACATTGGCTGCCATTCCCCTGTGATTGGATTACAACGCCTTGGCAGAAACCGAACGAAAAGATCCAGAGCATGTAGGATATCCTGCACATCCCTCTGTTGGGAAAACATCGCTCTCAACAACTCAAATCCCACCCTCCTCTGTGACATCAGTTTTGGTAGTTCCATGACTGTAGACAACTGCCCCTATGCTCTGACAGGTGTTTTTATTTCATCCATGGCCTCTCACATCCCTCGCGCCAATCTACTGCACAGCTACTGAAGGTGAAGTTCATTTGGCATAACATTACTAATGATGCTAAGGATTGGGTCCACGCCTGTACTTCCTGTATTTCATAAGTACATCGACACATGGAATCAGGTGTGGGCACTTCTCCTCAATCTCAGAGTCGTTTTGCCCACATCACATCAACGTAGTAGGTCCCCTACCCTCATTACAAGGACACCGTTACCTGTTTACCATGATTAACCGCTCTGCTCATCATCCTGAATCCATCCCCTTGCAAACTACAACATCCACCTTGTACTTCCTCCTTACTCTTCGGGTGGAAAGCGCAAGTTTGTATCCATGAGCATATTACTTCTGACAGGGTACCACTTTCACCTCTCAATTGTGGAAATTTTTAGCTAATCTCCTGGGCATCACCATACATCAGACAACCACCTACAACCCTGCAGCCAATGGAATGGTTGAGTATTTTCATCGCATCATCAAAGTAGCTTTGATATCCCGTTGCAAGGACTCCAACTGGTTTACTCAGCTTCCCTCCTTGGATTAAGGACCACTCCTAAGGATGCCTTGAATGTCTCACCAGCTGAATTGGTGTATGGCAATCTGTTGGTCGTCCCTGCTGAATTTTGTCCGTGTGCAACCTCATCTGATAATCTCCAGCTCCTATGTCACGTTGTGGGAAAATTGATTCCTTGCTGCCAGACTTACAGGCCCCCAGTGAAGCAACACACTGAAAGATTAAAACACTGCAACGCATGACTGCACACTAGCAAGCCACCACTGACGCCCCTTTACACGAACCCTTTCCTCGTTATCCATCGCAAACTGAAGGCTTTTTAATTAACATTTGTGACAAAGAAGACCGGGTCTCCATTGATCTTCTAAAACCTACTATCTCCCCCCCCCCCACAAAATGACCCGCCAACAGTTTATCTCTCTAGGGTAGGGTGCCGTATTTCCGTTGTATGTCTTTTTAAGCGGGTAGCCATGTACCACTTGTGTTTTATACATGCTCATTCTTCGTAATGTTATTGTTTTTCATCTCTCGCTCTCTCCCGCACTAATAATAAAAAAAAACCTGTAAAAGCTTGCCATTGCATGTTTCACATTGTTTGAATTTTTGTACCATTGTTGCCCTCAACTGTTTGTATATAAGCTCGTTATCTTGATGAATAAAGTCACTTGCATTCACCTGGCCTCTCTGTTAGCACCTAACAGCTACCTCGCAACAATTGATGACTTCTACCTCGCAACAACTACCAGCGGCCCACCTAGCGCCTTATCCTTTCGTAACCATCCTAAACGCTGCTTCTTCATCAGAAGAATGCTTGCATGACAGCTGGGAAGTAATCTTTAGATACATTTGTAGATTATAAAGAAATGATTGTCGACTTGCAGTGTGACTGCAAATATCTGATACCCGAGGAAGAGAAAGATACATGTAGAATAGTGTTTTTCATGGTTGGTGTTTTGAGTGAGTCACTGCAGAGTGAGTTTAATTCATTTAAAAATAAATTGCAGTGCAATTGTTTGATGCCTTGAATGTAAAATTGTCAATGCATTTTTTTCAGAATAAAATCCTTTGGTAACACTGTAACTATTAAAAAAATTACTTCGTTAGCTTGTTGAATTAATGACCATGTATGTTTTTCCAGCTTTCTTACTGACATATTAGTGATACGGTTTTCAATATTTGAAATAAATTTATCTATTTGGGGCCAATGTTTCCCACCTCATGAACAAGTGTTTTGTTTCTCGTAATTAACAATTTGTAATATTTAAGGCGACCAGATTTGTTTCTGTAAAAGCGGGGCATTCATTATATATATATATATATATATATATATATATATATATATATATATATATATATATATATATATATATATATGTATATATATAAATACACACACACAACCATCGTACCTTTGGTGACTTCCTCAGCCCTTTATTGTGCTAGCATCAGTCGCTACAAAGGGCTGCACTTTATACACTTTACAGTCTACAATATTCTTTTAATCCCCTTCACTGGGTATCGTAGCAGTCAGAGAAAACAATAGAATTTACCAGTTACTGAAATGGCAAAATTAAACAAAATATCAGTACTATGCCATTAAAATGGTTACAGATGTTTTTGTAGCTGAAAAAAGTTGGGGAAAGAGGGACAAAACTCACGTTGTGCTAATTTTAAAAGAAAGCAGGACAGGCGTTAAAACAGCGAGACTGCCCACTCCCTACCCCCCCCCCCCAAAAAAAATCGGGCCATATCAGTTATACAGTATCAATTGCTGTCGTAAATTTGTTTTGTGAACATCTGGTTCGTAGAGTTGTTATTGTCTAATATTTTTATAAATGATAATTGTACATGTGTCATTCTTCGATTAATGCGTATATGAATTACTGTCTGTATAAAACTTTTGCAAAAACTGTGGTGATCCGTTAAACCAGCACTGAATCAAATTGTGTGTGTGTGTTTTTTTATATACAGCATTAAATGCCGATATTTTTAATATCGACCACAAAAGAAATATTTACTAATTGCAAAGGCCGATATAAACATTTGAAACTATTGGTGAAACATGGAAAACAAAATCCTGAAATTGTTACTGCTTGATTAAATATTCCCAATTAAGGCTACTTCTTTAATGAGATTGATGTATACCGTATTCTTAGGAAGAATCTGAATTGGGTCTTAACTCTACTTACTTGCATAGATCTTAACTTTCGAGAAAGAACGCCTGTTTTCGTATTCTTTAATCTGCTTACTAACGGAATTTTAAATTTTTCTTTGCTTTGACGTTTGAATTTTATTCTAATTTTGTTCTTCGGTATCTGTTAATTACTTTATGTTCTTTCATCATATTTTAATCGTTGCTATTTTTTTTCTTTTTATGTACGCCCTTGTGTTGATTGTCTGACTCAAAAGTTTGCCGTTAGTAAATGCTTGTGACAATTAATACGCTATATGCAATATGTCCGTATTTCTAAATTAAATCGTTTTGTATTCATGTTGTTTGCAAGACGAAATGATAATGCTGGAAAAGTTGTTGAGTAATAAACCCTTTTTTTAAATTGTCCCGAAAGTAAACATTAAAGCCATCTTACACTCTCAGCGCACGGATAAGCAACGACACATACCTTTCCCTGGGAATAATAGCATTACGTCATCTTAATGTCAGAACGGAAATAGAAAGTTTCAAATGCTTTCACGTCTTTAGATAATTAAACTACTGCAAACCCTTTTGAAAATAAAAAGAATATATTGAAATATAATCGACATTTGGTGAAATATTAAAAAAAAAGAAAAAAAAACTTGTAGGCATACCTATAACCTCAACGTATCTAATTAAGGAGAGGGGGAAGCACAGAGGAAAGAATTCCCTATCAATTGTACGAAGAAGAAATTAAATACAAAAGAAATCCAGTGTTTAAGTTAACATTATATATATATATATATATATATATATATATATATATATATATATATATATGTGTGTGTGTGTGTGTGTGTGTGTGTGTGTGTGTGTGTGTGTGTGTGTGTGTGTGTGTGTGTGTATAAAACCATCTACCATATGTAAAGAAAAATGATGTGATTAACACAGACAGAAAAATAGCAACATGGATGCTAGAGCAAACTAAAGTAGAGGATATTTTAACATATAAGAAAAAGAAATGGGCATGGGCAGGACATATAATGAGAATGGCAGGATATAGATTGACATTAAGCGTAACAGAATAGGCCCTAGAGATTGCAAAAGAAGCAGGGGATGGAAGAGAAGACCATGGATTGACGAACTCAGAAAATTTGCGGGTTTGAACCAAGGACAGACGCGAATGGAATGTTTGAGTCATTTGTTCTGCAGTGGTCTAGTAACGACTGATGATGATGTATGTATAAGATTATATAAATTTCACCTGATACCCAAAGGTTCATAAAGATATAGATGGTAAAGGATGAATGCAGCAGTGACAGTTGTAGTGGAGCTTCAAGGCTACTGATTGAGTGAATTGCTTAGTATATCTATCTATCTATCTTTACATACAATATATGTATATATATATATATATATATATATATATATATATATATATATATATATATATATATATATATATATATATATATATATATATCTTTCAGAGTGGGGATACATTAAAGTGGCGAAAGGGTTTGTGTATCACCATGATCAGCAAAGCCGAACTATAGTCAGGGCCACCCTGTGAGCGATCGTACTAGTCTCTTACCATCACCAATCCGCAGCGGCCGCTATGGTGATGAAAACTGGTCAAACCCTAGGCATGAATAAGGACATGTCTGAGGCCTTTGTCTTGCAGTGGACTAGAAGCGGCTACATTTGGTGTTTTACACACACACACACACACACACACACACACACACACACACACACACACACACACATATATATATATATATATATATATATATATATATATATATATATATATATATATATATATATATGTATGTATGTATGTATTGTGACTCCTTTCCTTGACAAGGTATGGATCCAGAGAAAAAGCAACAACAGTCACTGGCACTTTCATACTTTAATTGCTGAACCCTAGATGAAACCCACGAAGATTAAAACTTCCATGCCACTGATGGTGTATGAAACACACTGAATCTCACCTACACAGTGCACCAATACCTCTCTTGTATTCACCCATGTGCTTCCTGGCTGCTAAAGTCCTTCCTTTCCAAAAGGTCATAAGACCGTCTACCCATGTTTGCAATGTCCCGTTTTTACTAGCATATTAATCACCGTATTAATCCTTCTGATACTGCATGTACAGTACAATGCAAACAGTTCATATTAAAAGCTTGAACCATCTTTTCTATTTTTTTACATTTACCTTCCACACTTCACATCCATTAAAGATTAGGTGGATCGACATTTCCTTCATATATTCCCATCATGGCTTTTACAAACAATTTGAATCACTTTCCAATCTGTTCTTCACATTTTGCTATCTTCCTTGCTTCACTTATTCTTTAACTGGTCACATCTCTCAAGTCTTACTATCATACTATATGTATAAGAGTAGATGAGGGCAATCCAAAAAGTTCGTGGAAAACGTTGGATAATTTCAAATGGTCAGTTAAATTTGAGACAAACTGTGTGTTCACGAATCCTTCATCCTTTCTCATGTTGGAAACAATTGTATAGCTTAATTCGTTATCGCTAACATGTTTTAAATACACTGAGAGTAACCCCTACCTTCGAGAATTATGGAGTGTTCCAAATTGGAGAGGAGATCCAACGTTAAATTCCTTACAAAACTTAATTGGGAAAGTAAGCAGATACTTGAAGCTTTGAACACTATCTATGGAAACAATGGCCCTAAAAAGATTGCCGTTTACAAATGGATTAAGCGATTCCGAGAGAGTTTAATCGAGTGTGAAGGTGATCATCGAAGTGGGAGACCGTCAACATCAATAACCGAAGAAAAAGTAACTGCTCTTAGATCTCTTTTGCGAGAAGGTCGGAGAATTACCATTGATTACATAGCTAATGCAATGGTAATTTCACGTGGATCAGCAAATTCTATTCTGGTAGATAACTGTGGTTTAAGCAAGCTGTCAGCAAGATGGGTGCCGAAAGCGTTGCGGCAACAACACATGGATCGGGGAGCAGATCTTTCTGTAAGCATTTTGAATCGAGTTGAAACAGACGAAGATGAATTTCTCAGCAAGATTGTTACTGGTGATAAAACATGGGTTTATCTTTTTGATCCAAACAACAAAATCCAGTCAAAAGAGTGGCTCTCTAATGGCTCAGATGGCCCAAAGAAATTCAAGGCAGACGGATCTGCAAAGAAATTAATGGCCACAGTGTTGTGAGATTCCCATGGCATTAGTTGACTTCCTTAAAGAACGCAAAATAGTTACAGCGGTTTATTATGTGAGTGTTCTAAGGAAATTTAATAAAGCTCTTGTACAAAAAAGGCCTGGCAAACTTCAGAGGGGCATTCTTTTTCACCATGATAATGCCCTAGCCCATTTGTCAGTATTGACAAGAGATGTTTTGAGAAAATTTAGGTGGGAAATCCTGGTTTATCTACCATACAGCTATGATCTGGCTCCCTCAGACTTTTTCTGTTTCCTAAATTAAAAGAACACCTGAAAGGAATGCGGTTTCCTTCGACCGATGATGCCAAAACTGCAACTTTGGAGTGGTTCCCATCTAAAAGTTCTGATTTCTACAAAGATAGACTAAAATGCTGGAAACATCGTTTGGTCAAATGCATTGCTAGGATTGGAAGCTATATTGAAAAATTATAACAATATGTAAGTCAGTATTTGCTAAATAAAGATTTTTTCAAAATTTTCCACGAACTTTTTGGATTACCCTCGTATATATATATATATATATATATATATATATATATATATATATATATATATATATATATATGGATATATATATATATATATATATATATAGATGGATATATATATATATATATATATATATATATATATATATATATATATATATATATGTATATATATATACTGTATATATATATATGTATATATATACACTGTATATATATATATATATATATATATATATATATATATATATATATATGTATATATATATATTTATGTATATGTATATATATATATATATATATATATATATATATATACGTGTGTGTATGAAGGTAGCACTTAAACACTGTAACATGTTTATCCACGCATCTGTTAAAAATAATGCACAGTAAGGAACAATGGTACAACGCGAACGAAAATATTTAAACATCTAAGGGTTAAATATCAAAGGATAGAAAGAGGTACTGCATAATCCCGTAATATCTAATGTAAATATAATCTACCATGAACCAAAACCACGTACTTTGATCATTTTGGGATATGCAAACCCACAAAGCAAACTAGATTTAACACTAATTTATGCTCATATTTATCAATTGTTTTTTATTACTAAAGCGCAACGTTCAAAACCTTAGGATCAAAACTTTTAAATACGATCACTGTTTAGTTTGATTATTATGGAAAATACGACCACATAAAGTATGCGGATTTTAATAGTAGTTAAGCTCTTATATTTATCAATAAACTTTTTTATTACTAAGGCGTCATTTAAACATTTTGGAGCCAAAGTTTGAAATACCATCACTTTGATTTGATTTCTTTTTCTTCCCAGTTTATAGAAGAAAGATCTCATAAGTGGACAAATAACGCATTCGATACCTGACTTGCTTTTACTGAATGTCGTTAACTAGCAATTATAGTAAATTTCCAGTTCGTCACAGTTTTTAACTTTTATAAATGCAGGTAAAGAATTAATGTGGAGTGTTTATGGTTGACAAACTCTTAACATTGAAATTACGTTTTTTTTTTTTTTTTTTTTTTTTTTTGAGTGTTGTAAAATCTAGTGATCTATGAATATCTTCCATCAGAGCTTTCATTATATTGCAACTGTAGATGTTTTTTCATAATAAATTAAGTTTTATATTCTAATACGTAAATAATGTTCTCCTGTGAAAATAAAGTGATCCCACGAAAGAAAAGGCTATTGTATTTAAGTCAAGGAGTGCATGTATTGTTCATATTTGTAAAAGGATATATACACTAAGTTTGCATTACACGTGATAATTGAAACGATGGACTAGATATTTTTCGTGAATCGGTTTCCATTTCAACTGTATCGTAGACGAAATAGAATAGAAATGTTCTTACACAGTGGCAAAATAAGTTACTATATTTCATATCGATGAGAATGACTATTTTCCCTGGTATTAACCTGAGAGTTGGCGTAACTTGAGTATGTTCATAAAGTTATTTTTATGAAACATGACAAGGAAAGTAAATCGACATGTCTGTCTATATTTTTTTATTATTAACACTGTGGCAGCGATTTGTCACGTAGTAGGACGTGATTGATAATCAGTCAATGCCCTAATGGAAAGAAGGAAAACGTGGCCTTTACAATATTTGTTGTATCAGTTGTCGAATTTCTCTCTCTCTCTCTCTCTCTCTCTCTCTCTCTCTCTCTCTCTCTCTCTCTCTCTCTCTCTCTCTCTCTCTCTCTCTCTCTCACATACAAAGAAACTTTATACGCAAACATCCTTTGTTCACTAATCATCCCTACGAAAAAATCAGGCAGCTGGGATACAGCTTTCATTTTATTAATAGAAACCAGAAAAAATGGCTATTTGTATACTGACCACACAAATAATACATTGGTTTTACTGTACCGTTTATAAAAAAAGTCAAAGCCAATTAAAAAACAACTCCATCCAGTGCTAACAATAACACCCTCCCCCCACCCGCATCCAGCCAGGGAGAGAATGACTTAGTTTAGATCTTCGTTTAGTTTTTAATTGATTTTATTTATATTTCCACGGAGATCTGGTCTCGCAGATATTAGTCCATGATCTAGAGTTCTAGACCCTAAACTTTTACCCACTGGAACCACCTTGGGGGAGTTGAGGCACCATGTTTTTAAATGTCTATATCCTTAAACACAGAAAAGCCTTGAAGCCAAGCCGAGTTCTGCATCTAATAAGTGGTAGAAAATGACATTGGGAATTTGGTTAGCACAAAAAATGGACATCAAATTTAAGGGTAGGTGAAAAGAAAAAAGGCAATATCTTCATAACTATTTGGAATAATTTTAACAAATGGCCACTCATAATGTTGCTTATGTTTCCCTCTAACAACTAAAGTCCATTTTATACAAATTAGAATATTCGGGTCACCATAGGTCACGACGGCACTTTTTTTTTTTTTAAACCATTGTTTAAAATCCTGGACTGATCTTTGAATGTAGGGTACAAACTTAAAAAAAAGACATTCTTCTAAACAAGATGGTTTATTATACTGCTAAAGAATTACTTAATAAATAAGGTACAGTAATCATTTAATATGGTTATGCACGGGGCGGTTCAAAAACAATTCAGCCCCTTTTCCACCAACTGGGAAATCAATTAAATTAATCGGTAGGAGAAATTAAAATTTAATAACATTAGAACTTTTCAGAATAACTTAATAAATTTCCACTTCTCAACTTGTGATTCTAACAATCAGAATCTATGCTATGCAAATTAATCCCCCATATCTTGGTCACCAGAGGTCAAGAAGTCAAATTTTTTTTCTATTGCCTAAATCCGGGTAATGACTGTAGAATATAGATCGAAATCCACCCTGTATAAAAAGAAATTCTGGCAAAGAAAAAAAAATAGCAAATTATTACTACTACTGTCTTGTTTATGATTCTGTCATAAGAATATACGCTTTATGTCAATTGGTTTAGTTTCTTTATGTCATTTCTGGTGAAATATCAAGCAATTTACTGTTGCTTTAAATTTGACTCTCGAGTGTCGCTGATCAGATTAATTCTCTTTACCATCCTCATCTCCACTATCGAATCGTATTCGAATTCCTCTTCCTCATCGTCATATTTCTGATTTGTACATGTGGTCAGCTTGCACATGTACGTCCATTTTAGTTTATTTTGGATACATTTTCAAGACACCACACCAAACAGATTAGGGATTTGAGAACTGCTTTCAAGATGCACACTGATAATTAGCCCTATTTATAGTGATTCGTTAGAGAGGATGGACAAGGCCATAATTCTGCTTCGCCCGTCATGGGGCAAAACAGATCGAATCTCAAGTTATCGACCCCGTGAGCTGTAAATTTTGCAGGTAAAGTCCTCCTAGTTGCTGATAAGACTTTAAGAAATATTCCAATTAGAACCAAGATATTTTAGTTTCTCAACACATATATCACTTTTATGTAATAATTTCAATGCAGCTACCTTCTCTTTCCCTGCAAGTGCACTCACGGTGTCGCAACTAGTATATGAGTGTAGCCTAAAGCCTTGTACCAAGAAGATCTTGTCATTTGTTACTTCCAGACATGTTCACAACTTTCTATATATCAGTATACTTGATGCGAGTTTTTGTTCCACTTTTTATATATATAGAACATGAAATATGGGTTGAGAGGGCAATACAGAGCACAATTGCATCTGTATCCTTCTGCTAGCATTTACTGTTTATATGTCACATGACTATTGATAGTCAATAATATGCAACTTCACAGTTAACCGTTCATACAGTGGGCCTCTTGCATTGACCTAATCCATACAGAAACGGTTCATTTTAATCAATCCCGAATACAAAAGAGAGGATGTGTTAACTTGCTTCTGAATCATGAAACGAAATACAGTGCTAAGGATATGATGCATAAACTGCGTAAAACGAATTTAAAAAAAATATTGATCGTAAGGTAAATTCGAGATGCTTGCAAAGCTTTGGATGTGGAATTAAGAAGGGTAGCATTAGACACTGATCTTACTTTACTTTCAGGGGTGCTTTTCTGGTCATATACTGCCGGGGAATCCTACTCTATACAAGACCTTCACATTAGTTTTATAGTATACATTCCCAAGCCATTCAGTGTTTCACACCGCATATTGCACATTTGTTGTCAAATCCACATTATCGAAGCACTTAAAAAAAATGAGTTTTTTTTTTTTTTAAAGCCTTAATCTCTTCGGTCTTTCAGATATCTAACGGGAGCTTATTATTGTATAGTCTTGGGCTCGCATTTTTTTCAAAGCTCTAGAACCTGCAGTAGACATAATCTTGGTTCCAATAATTTTAAACCATCTGTAACTATTATATTATCAACACGGTTTGTTGGTTGCACATGTAGCAATTCCTTTGGATATTTTGGACGCCCAGTTCTGATAACTTGATGCGTTATTGTAGCCTACATATTTTAAATTCAATTCTTGCTTTAATAGGTAGTCAGTGTACAATTTAGTGGCCTATTGTAGTGATTTTTCCACGGGGTGGGACACCTTTCATCAGTCTCTCTCCTCTTGTTTAGTAATTTCTTAAGTTGCACTTTTGGTATATTGTGGTAGATGCAGTTGCAGTAGGAAATCCTTTCAATCAAAATTCCATCACAAGTTTCTTTACAGAATTCTCATCATGGATATTTACAAAAACCTTTGTATGAAACAAAGTTGACTAGTCCTCAATTCAAATCAAAGCTACGAATGTTATAGTTAAGCATCGTTAAAACATCAAACGTTATTTGTTTAGGCTGCATTAAGAAGTATTAAGATTGTTATTCTTTATGGTTATGAGAAAAGAACAGATTCCTGGCTAATAACGATTTTCTTGCTTTCTCTTGATAGCTTAAAGAGGAATGGTGTTACTCAACGGACTGTGGATATCATTAATCAATACGTGATCATGTATTGGAGTGTTTAACAGGGCACCCAACCTTTTTGTGTGATGTGGGACCAGATAAGCCGGCCATAAATTAAAGTAAATAAAGTCGGTGGTAAAGTCTCTCTCTCTCTCTCTCTCTCTCTCTCTCTCTCTCTCTCTCTCTCTCTCTCTCTCAATGGTTTTATCGATGTATCTATACTTTTAAAACTTTATATAGGCAATTTTGTCCTATAATTCGAATACGTGAGTCCTTGCAAATAAACTTATATTTAAAGCAAGGAAACCAGATTTTTACTCATTCCATGAATAATATAGCTAATACCGATTATAAAACACTAGTGAGATTGTGATATTGATTAGAAGGATAGTATATTATTTTGATATATGAGGAAGATAATACTTTTATCTTGGTCTTTTATTCTCATTAATAAGCGTCACTACGAGGTTTGTAAAAAAAAAAAAAAAAAAAAAAAAAACGTAGATTACTACAGTAAACATGTAAACCAATGTATCGAATTCGAAGATAAAGAAATAGATGGAGACCTGCATTAGATGTATTTGAAGTTGGTTGGCCAGGGCACCAGCCGCCCGTTGAGATACTACCGCCAGAGAGTTATGGGGTCCTTTGACTGGCCAGACAGTACTACATTGAATCCTTCTCTCTGGTTACGGTTCTTTCCCTTTGCCTACACAGACACTGAATAGTCTGGCCTATTCTTTATAGATTCTCCTCTGTCCTCATACACCCGACAACACAGATTACCGAACAATTCTTCTCTCAAGGGGTTAACTACTGCAATGTAATTGTGCAGTGGCTATACTTTCCCCTTGGGAAGGAGGAGGAGGTAGAGGAGACTCTTTAGCTATGGTAAGCAGCTCTTCTAGGTGAAGGACACTCCAAAATCAAACCACTGTTCTCTAGTCTTGGGTAGTGCCATAGCCTCTGTACCATGGTCTTCCACTGTCTTGGGTTAGAGTTCTCTTGCTTGAGGGTACACCTGGGCACACTGTTCTATGTAGTTTCTCTTCCTCATGTTTTGTTAAAGTTTTTATAGTTTATATAGGAAATATTTATTTCAATGTTGTTACTGTTCTTAAAATATTTTATTTTTCTTCGTTTCCTTTCCTCACTGAGCTGTTATCCCTGTTGGAGCCCCTGGGCTTGTAGCATCCTGCTTTTCCAACTGGGGTTGTAGCTTAGCAAATAATAATAATAATAATAATAATAATAATGATAATAATAATAATAATAATAATAATAATAATTCAGACTAACGTTGGTCTGACGGTTAATTATCTATTGTAAAACTGTGCGCGAAACTTTGAACTGCCGCTTGTTGTTCGCTGAAGTTGTCCGATGGCTTCGAGTGTGTTTATTTGAATCGTGTTTTGGTTGATGTTTCTTTGGAATTTGAGTTGATTCAACTTGCTGCGTTCTTCTAGTAGAATGGATGCTAATACAAGGTTGGTTTATTATATACAAAGTTGTCTTACATTTCTTAGAACGTAAATAACATGTTATGGACCAAGTCTTTACTTTGACAATTTGATTAAAATACATCAGTAGCTTGTCCTTGCAGCCTAGATCGACTAGCTCATTTACTCAATTAACATTAGAATATGACATGACCCTAAGGTAGCCCATGTTAACTATTTTTGTGTGCGATTGGATCGGTTATTAGTAACCTTGTCGTAGATGCATTGAAGCATATCTTGAAGTGTCTACTGATTCTTACTGGTTGGTTATTTTGAAAATCTGTGAAATGTACCTTGACGTAGTTTTAGTAGCTTACCTTCGTCTGGTAATAGCCAATGGGCATATTTTGGTAAAATTATAGTGTCAACCAACACCAGGTTTTGGTTGGAAAAATATAATCTCTTCTACCTTGTATAGTGCATGTGTAGAACAAATTTTACTTTAATTTAAGTTGCAAATTATTAGATTTTGAGATACAGGACCCCTACAAGAACAACTGTATTGGGCTTCCACAGTGGGGATTTTTTTTTTTTTTTTTTTTGATGGGGACCTGGTTAGTAATACACAAAATTAGTAAGAGAATTCAAGAGAAGTTAAGCTGTCTAACCTAACCTAGGAGTTAGGCCCCCTGTTACCCCCCTCCCACTCTAATCTTACAACATCAGAAAACTGCTAAACAGGGAAATAAGTTACACATATTGGCTAACTACATCTATTACCTGAATTTGAAACAGGAGTTGCAGATGTAATGGTTCCAGTACTTTTGCAACCAGTGGTTCACAAATAAAATTAATTTCCTAGGGGGGCGGGAGATGAGAACCATTTATAATCTCGCATGATGTCATTACACAGTTGTCTTTTTGGTGTTGGTATCGAGTGTTTAGGAAGAAATGAATTTGCACGAAGAACCTAATGACTTGATCAGGAGTTGCACTTCATTAAAACCTGATAACCTCCAAATATGTATACTGGAGCTACAAATATCTCACCTCTGAACTACTGAAGGCATGGATGTCAAAACTAAAGACAGATTCTAAAATTGCTGTTAATTGGAAAATTTAAAATAAAGGAGCCAATCAGGTTTCAGCACATTTAACATACTTACAATTCAGAACGAAGAGAAAAGGATGATGAAACTTTTTTACCCACGTTGCATTGCTAAAAAAAAAAAAAAAACCCCAACAGGAGTAATACTTGTAAGGCACGTAAAGATGTCTGGGAAGATAATAGCAATAACAATAGTCATTAGCAAGTATCTCATTAATTTCTAGATCTTCACGAGCGTCTTTGTGGGCTCATGCCAACGTAATCCGTCTCCTCTGCTACCTGGACGATTGGTTGATCATGACAGAATCTGAAGAAGAACTTCTCTTCCTAGACGGGGTTCTCTTCATTTTTCAGGACTTGGGTGTTATGATAAATAGGGGGAAGTCTGTCCTGTCACCTATGCAAAAGGATAGTCTATCTAGGGATAGACATTGACACTGTCCTAAGGCGAGTTTTCCTTTTTGAGAAGACTGACACGATGGAAGGCAGGTCTTCCCTTCCTACAACATTCAATTCTCCTAGCATGCCAGTAGCAGAAATTCTTGGGTCACATGATGTATCTAAAGAAGCTGGTGGCAGGAGGGTGATCGCACCCAAGATCTCTTCAATGGGAGCTCAAGTCAGCTTGGACGTAACATCTAGACTACCCATTCTACTCCATAAGAATAGGAGTAGAATCTAGGAGGGACTTCAGATGATGGTTGGAGGAAGAAAACCTTCTACGAGGATGCCCAATTTTGCTGCTTCCTCCAGAGTTCTTTCTCTTCTCGGACACTTCCAGAGAGAGTGGGGGGCCTACCTAAGTTCTCTTTAGCTCACCAAGAGTTTGCTCTTTTTTAGCAGGTCACTTGGTGGTGTTGATGAGTAACAACACCACTGTGGTATCCTACATCAACATACAAGGAGGTACTATGTCTCTGTAGCTATGACATCTGGCAGTAAGGACTCAAGTGGGCATAGGAAAATGTTATTACAATTTTAGCCCACCTCATCCTGGGAAAGAGGAACATGGTAGCAGACAAGTTGAGCAGGGAGACCCAAGTAGTCAGCTCGGAGTGGTCTTTGTGTCATCCAGTAGCGATGGAGATCGTGACTGTAGGGTTCCCCAATGATAGACCTCTTCGCGACATTGCTGAACAAAGTTCTTGATCTACTGCTCTCCTGTTACAGACCCGGAAGCGGCATTTGATGATGGGTATCAGTGCCCTTGGGATGGCTTTAACTCTTGGATTTTTCGGCTGTTCTACCTACTTTGAAGTCATGAATTGAGTAAGGTACACTTCCAACCTTTTGTTAATGCTGGTAACTTCAAGGTGGCCACATGTGGAGTGGTACTTGGACGTTCTACACCTCCTGACAGAGGCTATCAAAGAATTACCAACTCCCCCCAACCATCCACGTCAGCCTCACCAGGATTTTCTACAATACTCTGGTGAGCCTTTCATCCGCACGTGTGGTTATCCAGCATTTCTGTGAGACAGTGTTTTCTCTAGAGAGAGCGCAGTGGATGTCTGGATACCTCCAAAATCTGTGAGACAGTGTTTTCTCTAGAGAGAGCGCAGTGGATGTCTGGATACCTCCAAAATCCTCAGCTACTGTCTAAAAGGCTAAGTTGGACATCTACTGTGGTTGGTGTCATGAGAGGAGTGACTCTTCTCGGAACCTCTGTTCTATTAATTGGGATAAAAGGCTATAGCTGGTCTGATAGAGGGAAGGAGGTAGAAATTTTTTCTTCGGAAAAAATCTTCAATGCTCATACTGGACTAGTTTGAGCAGACTTGTTCTCCAGCTGTGGGAGTCCACCATCATGGAACATTGTTAAGCTATTATGTTCCTGGAAGAGGGCATTCTACGAACTGTTGAGGCAAGCCTCACTAAGGGACTTTACCTTGAAAATGGATTCCTTGCTCACTGTAGCTTTGGCTAAACGAGTTGGTGAACTCCTTGGTCTCATGTTCCACATCACCAATTCATAGGGGTTGAAGCAGGTCACATTCTTCTTCATCCCTAACTTTGTATCTAGAACACAAACCCATCATTGCCTGATTCCAGGGTTTTTTGGGATATAACTGATGATTCTGATTAGCTATTATTGCATCTTTTATCCTAGAACATTATCTTGTTCTAGCCTAGCGATGATCTCTCGGATTCCCACTTCCTCTTCTACTTCGGGACACAAGTAAAGCTTGTAATGTACTGTAAGAGGTATTAGTACCTCTTGCTTTGAAAGGGTATTTGTTCCGTAACCGAAATACAAACCACGCTATTTACATTGGGTTTACCTTTCGGCGTAGCTGAAATGACGAGCCAATAGTTTTTAACGAGGGTTAACTACCCCCGCGCTAGTTAGCGGGGGTAGGGGAAGGGATAGCTTGCTACCCCTCCCCCCCACACACACCGGTGATTTGCTTCACTTCACTTTTGGCTCCGGCGATGAACAGATGTGTCTGTCCATCGTCCTCGTTGACAGCCTTAATCTTTTTTTGCTTTTTCTTCCAGTTTGTGTGTGTGTTTTGAAGTTGGCCTCACCCTTATTGTTCGCTATGCGCAAGTGCCCTGGAATTGCCGGCCGCCCTTGTGGTACTTTTATGTCGAGGCCGACGGTGTGATAAAGAGAATACGTGTAGTGAGTGCAGGGAGTGGTCTGTCTCCCAGTGGGAGTGGTTTGGCCGCCGGCGTAAGAAGAAATCCAAGAGAGACCGTTCTCCTTCCAGGGTTGCCTTGAAGGAGGAAGGCTCTCGGGACTCTCCTTTCGCCGCCCAAACCTCCTTCGAAGCTCCCCCTCGTTCGGCTCCTAAGGAGAGTCTGCCGAGTGGGAGCGCAGGCCCTAGCTCTGTTTCCCGACCTTGGATTGGGGGAGAGGGCGTCGCCTCCCATAGCGGGGCAGTTCCCCCTCCTCCTCCGGGGGAGGTTGTTGCTAATGAATCTTTGTCTAATGATGATCTTTTCCAGATTTGGGCTTCCCTGGGGCTTAAGGGCCTGCCCTCCAGGGTAGCCCTGATTGACCTTGTTCAGTTAGGGGCCGCTGTTAAGCAGTCGCCGGTGATATCAGAGGTAGATCCTCTGTCTATCGTCGTCATCGTGGTGGCAGAGGCTTCCGACTGGTCGGGTCAATCCTCTGCAGGTACTGTTGTGGATGATGGTGCTGAAGGCTCTCCTCCCCCTTCCGTACATCCTTCGAAGGGGGAAGGGAGTCCCGCGGGCTCTTCTGCTGCCAAGCCTCCCTCTAAGGGGAGTGCTTTGACTGAGACTCCCCTTCGGAGGACTGATGGTCATGACGATCTTCCTCGTGGCCGCCTTCGCCGTAAGGGTCACCGTCCGCTGCGCCGCAAGGGCCTCCCGTCTCCTTATAAGGGTGCTAAGAGGCGCCTTTTTGAATCTTCGCCTCCTTCCTCCGAGGGGGACTCTCCTCGCCGTAAGCAGCCTGCAGCTCCAGCTTCCTTAGACCTCTCTGGGGATCGGTCTCCTACGCCTTCCAGACCTTCAGCTTCTGGTGCAGATGTCCAGCAGCCTGACCTCGTCACCCGACGGGCAACGGTCCCTTCGGGGCAAAGGGATTCTTCTCTTGCGCGTCAGGGTTCCCCTGCGCGCCCTTCTGCAGTGTTAGCGCACAGGCGCTCTCCTACTCGTCAGCGCTCTCCTGTTCGTCAGCGATCTCCTGTTCGCCAGCGCTCTCCTGATGATCGCCCCTCTTCTCGCCAGCGCGCTCCTGAGGACATCCTTCAGCCTGTTGTTCCTATTGAGCGCCCAGCGCGCCAGCGTTCCCCTGCTCGCCCTTCTGCAGTGTTAGCCGACAGGCGCTCTCCTGAGCGCTCGTCAGCGCTCTCCTGTTCGTCAGCGCGCTTCTGATGACCATCGCCCCACTGCTCGCCAGCGCTCTCCTGTGGACTCCGAATATCCTGCGGTTTCTGTTGTGCGCCCTGCGCGCCATCAGTCTCCTGAGCGCTCTAGTTTGGCCAAGGACTCTTCTCCTCACCCTCGCGATCCTGTTCGTCAGCCTGTTCCTGCGCAACATCGCTCGCGTTCTCCAGCGCGTACTTCCAAAATGCCTATACGCCCACGCGCCTCCTGTTCCTGAGCCCGTTCGTGAGCGTTCGCCTCTGCGCCCCACGCCGGCAGTTCCCTCACAGGATTCCACGCGTCACCCTCTTGCTCGCCAGCGATCACAGACGCATCAACATTCGCCTGCTCGTCAGCGATCTCCTGCGCGTCAACGGTCCCCAGCGCGTCAGCGGTCACCTGAACATTGGCGATCTCCAGACCGCCCGCGTGACCTATCGCCTGCGTGCAAGCGTTCTCCAACGCGCCGTCGCCCAGAGGATCTGGAGGGACATGGGTCGCCTTCTGTTAGCTCGCCCTCGCGCGGTCGTTCGCCTACGCGGTCTACGTGCTATCGCTCGCCAACGCGCCATCGCTCGCCAACGCGCCATCGCTCGCCAACGCGCCATCGCTCGCCTACGCGCCAGCGTTCACCAGCGCGCCGCCGATTGCCTGCTCGCAATCGCTCTCCCACGCGCTACAGGTCTCCTGAACAACATCGTCAGCGGTCATCGGAGCGTTCTCGTTCGCCCGCGCGTCAACACGCTCCCTCACCGACGTGCCAACGCGTTCATTCACCAGCTCGCCCACGCGCTCATTCGCCTGTGCGCCCTCGCGCCCGCGCGACTGCTCGCCTACACGCGATCGCCGTTCGCGTCGGATTTCGCAGCCCGCGACAGCAGCAGGGACGCGTGTCGCCAGACCGCACTCAGGATCGCCTCAACCAAAGCGCAGGACTCTTGTGCAGGATAGGGAAGACGCTTCAGAGAGGTCAGTACTTTCTTCCCCTTTTCCTTTTCAGGCAGGTCCAGTGGTGTCCACTCCGAAGGATCGCCTGATCCCCTTCCCTACAGCGGGGATTTCGGACTCTGTGTCCGTGGAGCGGCAGACTTGGTTTGGTCCTCTGATGCGGGCGTTAGTGAAGGCTATGAAGCCGGCACTCGCCGATCAAGGACACAAGCCAACGCCTGCCTCGCCCCCGCTGAAGAGAAGGAGAGGAGTGGAGTTCGTGGTGACTTCCCCCAGGGAGAAGTTGGTTCCTAAGAGGTCTGTCAGGAAGGCCCCATCCCCTTCGCAGGCGTTTTCTCCTTCTCCTGAGGACGAGGCTTTTCCGTCCTCGGGTGAATCCAGTGAGGTGATAGTCTCCCCCTCGGCACCAAGGGGGTAGTCTTCTCCTCATGGAGGAGAATTGTCTCGCATGGAGGGTGCTTTCCGAACCTCTTTGTTGGGGTCGTGTATCCCTCCCAGGAGGGAACCCAAGGACTCCAAGACAATCCCGAAGTCGTCTTCTAGGATTCGCCAGGAACCCGCTGCTCCCCGGGAAAACGTCCACGCTTCGCCCCAGGAAGAGATTCCGGGGACGGGAGACTTAGCTGCCAGTCCGCAAGGAGGAGACCAGCAGGAGTCTGAGCATGCCTTCTGGCAGGTCCTGAGCCTGATGAAGCAACTCAACGGGTTCATGGACCCCGTGATTGCCCCCCGAGAAGGCAAGGACACGGTCCTGGACCAGGTGCTCGATGTTCAGAAGCCCCCTAAGACCAGTACGGCTCTGCCCTGGTCTCGGGGGTTGAAGAGTGCCAGAGCCAGGGCCAATGCCCAACTCGCGACTCTTGCTTCCTCCAGTCGTTCCTCTGCCGGGAACAAACTCATCCCACCTCCTCGTCTCCAGCAGAGGAGATCTTGGGGGAGTCTAGTCTCGCTCTTCCTCTCCATCATTCCGTAGAAGAGCTTGCTAAGGGAGTTCCTCTCGAGAAGCTCTCCGCCCAGCAGGTGACGTTCTCGGCGTCGGAGATCCTGAGCCATGAGAAGGTCGCGAAGTGCGCCATGCAGGCCACTTCGTTGCTGGATATATGGCTAGGGACTCTGGGCATCATATTGCGCTCCGAGGACTTGTCTAAGGAGACCAATAGGAAGGCCCTGGAGACCTTACTCTCGGGCTCCCGCTCCATCAAGTTCCTGGCACATCAGGTCACCACCCTGTGGGCCAACTCGGTATTGAAGCGGCGCGATGCCGTGACTGAGAAGTTCCACCCGAAGGTCCCCGCCGTGGATGTCTGTAGGCTCAGACATGCTTCCCTCCTTGGGGAGAATCTGTTGGAGCCCCAGGATATGGAACGAACGGCTGAGAGATGGAGGAAATCTAGCCAGGACTCCCTCCTCCATAGGGCCCTTACAGCTCGGCCCTATAAGCCTCCAGCTCTACAGCAGCAGCAGCCTCGCAAGGCACCAAAGGAGGTACCGGCAGCTAAGAAAGTGGTGTCTAAGCCCCAGCCCTTTCCAGCCAAGCTCAAGAGGGACGGTAAGTCCTCCAAGGGAGGCAAGACTCCTAGAGGGAGCGGCCGCGGCCGCAAACACTAGGAGTGGCAATCCCCCCGCGTGTCCACCTGTGGGGGATGCCTTCGACGTTGCGTGCACAGGTGGCAGCAACACGGGGCCGATGCTTGGACGATTTCTGTGATTGGCCAAGGCTATCGCGTCCCGTTCATAACATCTCAACCTCCCCTGACAGCGAATTCAGTGTCGTTGAGCTCCTATGCCATGGGATCGGTAAAGGGGCTAGCCCTTCGGGCAGAAGTCGAGACCATGCTCAAGAAGGATGCTCTCCAGGAGGTCGTCGACGGCTCCCCAGGCTTCTTCAGTCGACTCTTTCTTGTAAAGAAGGCGTCTGGAGGCTGGAGACCTGTCATCGACCTCTCGGCTCTGAACGGGTTTGTCAAGCAAACTCGGTTCAACATGGATACAGCGGACACGGTCAGACTTGCGGTGAGACCTCTAGACTTCATGTGCACACTGGATCTAAAGGACGCGTACTTCCAGATCCCAATCCATCCGTCTTCCAGGAAGTACTTGAGATTCTGCCTAGACGACAAGACCTACCAGTTCAAGGTGCTGTGTTTCGGTCTCTCCACAGCACCTCAGGTGTTCACCAGAGTGTTCACCCTGATTTCATCTTGGGCGCACAGGAACGGCATCCGTCTCCTTCGTTATCTGGACGACTGGCTAATCCTAGCAGACTCGGAGTCGACCCTTCTTCGACACCGAGACAGGCTTCTGGGTCTTTGCCAGGATCTGGGGATCGTGGTAAACCTCGAGAAGTCCTCTCTGCAGCCGTCCCAATGACTGGTTTATCTAGGTATGTTGATAGACACCAATCTCCACAAAGCCTTTCCATCAGACGACAGGATAGCAAGGCTGAGGAGGGTGGCGGAACCCTTCCTCAGGCGAGAAGAGCTTCCCGCCCAATCGTGGTTGCGTCTCTTAGGTCACCTATCCTCCCTGGCTCGTTGGGTTCCAAACGGCCGCCTCAGGATGAGATCCCTGCAGTGGCGGCTCAAGTCCCGGTGGAATCAAGGATCCGATTCCCCGGACGTACAGGTCCCGATAGGATCTTTGGAACGGACGGACCTGCGGTGGTGGCTGGTCGACTAGAACCTGCGAAAGGGAGTGTGTCTTCTTGTCCTCCCCCAGGAATTGACACTGTTTTCGGACGCGTCAAAAGAAGGGTGGGGGGTGCACGTTCTGAACCAGAGGACCTCAGGCCTTTGGTCAGAATCAGAAAAGTGCCTGCACATCAACCTGTTAGAGTTGAAGGCCGTCTTTCTGGCTCTTCAACAGTTCCAACGGACCCTGGCGGGTCACTCCGTGATGGTGATGAGCGACAACACCACAGTAGTGGCTTATATCAATAAGTAGGGAGGTACTTTTTCGCAGCAGCTATCCCATCTTGCAGTAGAGATTCTGAGGTGGACCGAAGTCCACTCGATAACACTATAAGCTCGCTTCATTCCTGGCAAGAGGAATGTGCTCGCCGACAGTCTGAGCAGGGCTTCGCAGATAGTGAGTACCGAGTGGTCTTTGGATCCTCAGATAGCCAACAAAGTCTTGACTTTGTGGGGTTCCCCGACCGTGGACCTGTTCGCGATAGCGTTGAATTTCAAGCTGCCTCTGTACTGCTCCCCAGTCCCGGACCCCAAGGCTCTCTGGCAAGATGCTTTCCAGCAACGGTGGGACAACATCGACGTGTACGCCTTCCCACCGTTCTGTCTGATGAGAAGGGTGCTCAACAGGACCAGACTATCGGTCAACTGTTCGATGACTGATAGCTCCGCTATGGCATCACGCGGAATGGTTCCCGAACCTTCTGCAGCTCCTGACCGAGCTCCCGAGAGAACTTCCTCCACGACGCGAGCTTCTCAGACAACCCCACTCCAACATCCCTCACAAGGCTGTGGCCTCGCTTCGGCTTCACGCCTGGAGACTGTCCAGCGTCTCCTCACGGAGAGAGGCTTTTCGCAACAGGTTGCGAAGAGAATGTCTCGGCACCTGCGAAAGTCCTCTGAGGGAGTCTACCAGGCGAAGTGGAGAGTCTTTTGTGGCTGGTGTCGTGGGAGGGGTATCTCTTCATTCGATGCCACTATTCCAGCAATAGCGGAGTTCCTCGTATATCTGCGGGAGGAAATGCGCCTTTCTGTCTCGACAGTGAAAGGCTATCGCTCAGCCTTAAGCTTGGCTTTCAGGCTGAAAGGCGTGGACATTTCTTCCTCGCTAGAACTCTCTCTACTCATACGTAGCTAAGAGCTTACCTGCCCCCAGTCGGAAGTGAGACCTCCTCCTTGGAACGTGGTTCGGGTTCTCAGGGCTCTTAAGAGACCTCCCTTCGAACCATTACGCCAGGCCTCTGATCGCCACCTGTCTTGGAAGACGGCTTTCCTGCTCGCTTTGGCTTCGGCCAAGCGAGTTAGTGAACTTCATGGTCTCTCGTACGACATCGCCCATTCAAGGGGATGGGGGGAGGTAACGTTCAGGTTCGTCCCTGAGTTTGTTGCCAAGACTCAGAATCCTGGAGTGCCGGATCCATGGTTCGACTCTTTCAGGATCGCGAGTCTCCGTTCTGTAACAAGCGACCCAGACCAGCTGCTACTATGTCCAGTGAGGTGTCTGAGGTACAACTTGAAGAGAACAGCTGCAGTCCATCCTCAAGTGCGAGCATTGTTTGTAAGCACAGGCAGGACGAAGAGGAGGGTCACCAGGAACACCATCTCGGCTTGGATTCGAAGGGTTATCCACCACGCCTTGAATCCATACCCTCCTCCGTCACGTCGCCCTAGGGCACACGACGTCAGGGGCATTGCTACGTCCCTGGCCTTCAAGAGAAACTTCTCTGTGATGCAGGTGCTTCAAGCTGGGGTGTGGAAGCGTCAGACGACCTTCACAGCCCACTACCTGCAGGACGTGACCCACAGGAGCCTCGATACGTTTTCTATCGGCCCTGTGGTGGCTGCACAACAGCTGGTCTAACCTCAGGCTCCTTTATGGACAAGTAGCAGTAAGTTGAGGGCGTTGTTACCTGGTTTTAGTCTGCGTGAATGAAAGAGTATGTCTGACCCTTACTTCTTTCTTCATTCTCCCCAAGACATTCTCCCCTCTCTTGGGGGAAGCAGCATCCTGGTCTTCGCATAGCTGACCTCGACCTCTGCAGGTAACCCATGCTTCCTTGTGCTCCTAGTATTAAGTTTAATATTGTCGCGTCCCCCATACCCTGACGAGGTGGTATTGGGAACGTCCTATCCTAGATTCCTATTTAAAGGTCTCAAGGTCAACTTCATAGGACGAGTCACGCTTTCCTCCACACACAACATATGTAGGCCACTCGTTCCTAGCGAAGCAAGGAACTTGTGAGGTGCAGGGGCTCCTTCTCTCAAGTGCTACTCACTGGGAGGCGGAGCCCCCGGGCAAAGCCAAAGTCAGTAAGGCTGGGGACTTTCCACCCATCCTAAGGGGTAAGTCACCCAATGTAAATAGCGTGGTTTGTATTTCGGTTACGGAACAAATGACAAATTCGGAGATAATTTGTATTTTTCCTAACCATTCAAACCTTAGCTATTTACACATATTTACCCGCCAGCCCTGGCCCCCAAGTCAAGTCCTACCTCTAAGTGAAGTGAAGCAAGTCACCGGTGTGTGGGGGGGAGGGGTAGCAAGCTATCCCTTCCCCTACCCCCGCTAACTAGCGTGGGGGTAGTTAACCCTCGTTAAAAACTATTGGCTCGTCATTTCAGCTACGCCGAAAGGTAAACCCAATGTAGCCTAAATAGCTAAGGTTTGTATGGTTAGGAAAAATACAAATTATCTCCGAATTTGTCATTTCTCTGTGATGCAGGTTCTTCAGGCAGGTGTTAGAAGCATCAGACGATGCTCAATCTTCACTATCTGTGGTATGTGACCAACAGGTCCGTAGATGCATTCTTCAGGATCGGTTGTAGCTGTTCAGCAGGTGGTATAGTTGCATCGGTTCGTATCACAGGACCAGTAACTGCCTATTAAGGGCTGAGGTTACGAGTAAGACTGGGATAAAAACTAAAGAATGACTGGCCTCTTACTTTCAATCTTCTTCTCTCTTATGGGTACAGCTTCCAAAGACTTTGCCAGCAGGACGTGATCTGATAGTTAAGTAAGCCTACTTAGCATGAAGCTGTTCTGTGCTCAAGCACAGAAGTTTTCTCCACACTCCTTACAAGGGGGAGTGTGATATAATCAGGCAAACATATAATCTTTTAGCATCCAAGATGCTCAAGTTCTGTGTTATTGGGGCAAGTTTTCAGGTTTTTGAAAATGGGACTTCTCCCTCCTAAGGATGAGTCATTTATAGACAGTGGTTTGTATTAATGTAGGAATAGATCACTACTTTTAACAGTACAGTTTTCCTAACTATACAAACCTGAGTCCTTTACTCAAAGTTTTCCACCATCATCAGCACTCAATAAAGTCCCATACTTTGATTTTAGTGAAGGCAGAGCCGGCAGGTGGTCATTTCCCCCCTCTACCAATAGGTAGGCTAAATGCCTGTTGGTTGTCACACCTCGTTATAATTTTGACAGTTGTGTTGCAGCTTTGCTGTTATGAATTCTCCTATAGTAAAGGACTCAGGTTTGTATAGTTAGGAAAAATACCAATTACTTTAAAAATTCGTGATTTTATGAACGACTTAGATACTATACCAAGTTGTTCCTACACCAATACAAACCTTCATCCCATAATAGTAGATTGAGTCAAGTGCAGCTGGAACTCAAGCTCGCCTGCTACTATTATTACTTTGTTAAAATTATAAACAGCTGTTCCAGCTTCACTAAATTCATGCTTTTATTAAAGGACTTAGGGTTGTATACTGTAGTTGGGAAAAATACAAATTATTTAAATTTCTTATATATGCACTAGTATGATGAATACCTGTAATGCAATTTCTTGCATGTTTGTAAATAAGTTAAGAAATGCATAAATTTGCTTCATATTGTAAGATTTTGCTTGTCTTTTCTCTTTTAGTGTAAAAGACATTGTTTTGGAGGAGCACGACCGAACCCTCCAACAGCTTGAGGCAATATGGGATGAATTAGGCCTACTTGATGATCAGCGAAGGGATCGAAGAGAAGCCTTTCATACCCATATTTTGGTAAGGAAACATCATGAACATGCAAATAGGTGGTAATTTTGATTGGAATGTATTACGAGAAGTAATTAGAAAATGTTTACTGTATTAATATCAGTGACAATTAGTCTGAATTTGTTAATGCTTTTAATATCTAATCCAATTGTAATTGATTTAGAAGTACTGTACCTTATTAGTCATATGTTGATTCCCATTACGTTTATTTAGTTGTGCCCAATATTTTCTCAATTCTGTGTGGAATATTGTAAAAACTATATAAATATCAAAATGAAAGAACATGCTATTTGGGAAATCATTTATAATTTTTCAAAATCATTTATATTTTTTGTACAGAATCTGTGCCAGAGAATCCTGGATGATGAAAAGGCTCTCAGAGCAAGAATAAATAGCAGAATTGTTGCCAACACGCAGAATATTATAAAGCTTAGTGAGGTGAGTACAATGTTACTTGAAGTATTTGTAAAGATATTTGTTCCGTAACTGGAATACAAACCTATGCTATTTATTAGGGGTATTACTTTCGGGGAAGCTGAAAGGACGAGACATTATAATTTAGCGAGGGTTAACTACCCATTCCACTAGTTAATGGGGCTAGAGGGGTTAGCTTGCTACTACTCTCACTCACACACCTGTGATTTAGCTCACTTTGCTTTTGGCTTAAATGGTGAACGGTCGTTGCCGCTCTTCACCCTCACCAAGTTATATTTTGGACTGCCAATAATGCTTTTTGTTTTTGCTTTCTCTTTAATAGTGTGTGTTTGTGTTGACTTCTGCTGACCAGGTATACGTGCCCAGGACTTGAAGGCCACCTCTGAGGTACCATCATGTCGGCTGTAGACACCAATCGTCACACCCTTTGTCCGGCACTGATGAGTGGCAAATGCCCCAGCGATCTGATTGCCAGCGCTCTCCAGAGTGTTTGCACCTTTCCAAATACCAGATTTTTCCAGCTCGCCAGCACACCAACGCTCCCCAGCTCAACAGCTCGATCCAGCGCACTTGCGCAAGACAATGAAACAGGTTTCTCTGACTTCAAGGAAGTCTCAATGTCAAAAGAAACAAAAAGGTAGGTGTTTTGACAGGTCACCGTCACTCCATTCCCCTCCCAGCAAACACATTACAGCGCGACCGCCGGGAAAAGAGGGAAAAGGCTCCACAGAAGGGTTCAAGATACTGAAGATCCCGTCTTCGAAGGTGGACCCACCGCATCAACCATCGGTTGAGACTCCTCTCAGGGAACCTTCGGCCCTTTTCGGTACTTTTCTCTTCAGCAGGGGGCGTTCTGACAGTGCTACTATCGGCAAGCAGCCTTGGTTCAGTACCATGGTCAGAGCAGTTGTGCAAGCCTTCATGCCTACTTTTTCATTTCGCTCTTCTGAGACCTCGCAACATCTAACAGCACCAGCAGAGCTCCTTCAAAGAGCCTCGGTTACTTCAACTCTGAAGAGGAAAAGAGGAGTTTCTTACCCGGTAACCTCTCCTAGGGTGAAACTGACTCCTGTTAGGCCTTCGAGGCCTGTCCTTCCGGACTCTCCCTCCTGACTCTCTTCTGCCTCACTTCTGCTGAGGGAGCCTCGCAAGGGATGGATTTCTTCTCTTCCACCTTTGGAGGACGGTTCTTCACGCGCAGAGAGCTCTCCACCTTTGGCAGAATTCAGGAAGGACAACTACAACCGGCCTTCGATGTTTGAGTATAGGACGTGGAACACACCGCTGAGAGATGGAGGAAGTCTCACCAGGACTCCCTCCTCCATAGGGCTTTGACATCCAAGCCCTATAAATCACCAGCTTCTCAGCAATTCCGTGCAGCCAAGACCTCGACAAACAAGACAGCAGCGAAGCCAGCTGTGTTTAAAAAGCCCTTTCTGACCAAGGACAGGAAAGGCACAAAGTCCTCTAGGGGAGGAAAACATCCTAGAGGGAGCGGCCGAGGTTGCAAACGCTAGGATAGGCACCCCCCTCGCTTGTCCACCAGTGGGGGATGCCTGTCAAAGTTGCTGGGACAGGTAGAATTAACTCGGGGCCGAACCCTGGACAGTCTCTGTGATTTGTTCAGGGTATCGCGTCCCGTTCACAATATCTCTCCTTCCCTGATCAGGAATCCAGAGTCAATAGACTCCTTTGCGATGAGATCAGCAAAGGGGCTAGTGTCAGAAATCCAGACCCTGTTGAAGAGGTGCGCTCTCAAGGAGGTCATCGACGGGTCTCCATGCCTCTTCAGTCGTCTTTTAGTTGTGGAAAAGGTGTCTGGAGGCTGGAGACCAGTCATTGACATCTCAGCTCGGAACAAGTTTAGTCAAGCAAACTCCGTTCAGCATGGAGACGGCAGACATGGTCGGGCAAGCGGTGAGATCACAGGACTTCATGTGCACACTGGACCTAAAGGACGCGTACTTCCAGATCTAATCCATCCGTCTTCAAGGAAGTACTTAGGATTCAGCCTAGACAACAGAAAATACCAGTTCAAGGTGCTGTGCTTCGGTCTTTCCACAGCCCCTCAAGTCTTCACCAAAGTGTTCACCCTAGTGTCATCTTGGGCACACAGGCTTGGCATCCGTCTCCTCCGTTATCTGGATGACAGGCTAATCCTAGCGGACTCTGTGTCAACCTTTCTTCTACACTGAGACAAACTTCTGAGGTTTGGCAAGGTTTGGGGATCATGGTAAACCTCAAAAAGTCCTCCCTGCTTCCTACGCAGAGACTGGTATGCCTAGGCATGATAATAGACATCAATCTCCACAAAGCCTTCCTATCAGACGACAGGATAATGAGGCTGAGAAAGATTGTAAGACCCTTTCTCAGACGAGAACTCCCAGCCCAGACGTGGCTACGTCTTCTCGGGTACCTTTCATCTCTGGCCCGTCCAGTTCCCAACGGTCGCCTAAGGATTCGAACTCTCCAGTGGCGACTCAAGTCCAGGTGACTTCAGGTCTTTGACTCCCTGAACATCCTGATCCCCATGGGATCAGCGGAACAGACGGACCTCGAATGGTGTGTATCAGATGAGAATCTACAAAAGGCAGTGGATCTTCTTGTCCTCCCCCAGATTTGATGCTGTTCTCAGACACTTCAAAAAAAAGTGTGGGGTCCCACGTGCTGCACCACACACCTCAGGCCTCTGGTCAGAGTCAGAAGAATACCTCCACATAAATATCCTAGATAAAGGCTGTCTTCCTGGCCCTTCAACAGTTTACCCCAGTTCCTGGCGGGCCACTCAGTGATGGTGATGAGCGGCAACACCACAGTAGTGGCTTACATCAACAAACAAGTAGATACTTTTTTGCAGCCGCTATTCCATCTAGCAGTATTGATAAGCAGATGGGCCGAGATTCACTCGATACCACGATTAGCATGCTTCATTCCAGGCAAAAGGAATGTGCTTGCTGACAACTTGAACAGAGCATCTCAGATAGTGAGTACCGAGTGGTCTTTGGATCATCTAGAAGCCAACAAAGTCCTGACTGTGGGTTTCTCTGACTGGATCTCTTCGCAATGGCCCTGAACTTCAGGCTCCCGTTGTACTGCTCCCCAGTCCCTGACCCCAAGGCTCTCTGGCAAGATGCATTCCAACAACGGTGGGACAACATCGATGTCTACGCCTTTCCCCTGTTTTGTCTGATGAGGAGGGTACTCAACAAGGCCAGAACATCGGTCAATCTCTCATGACTCTTATAGCTCCGCTACGTCATCATGCGGAATGGTTTCTGGACCTTCTGCAACTCCTGCCGGGGTCTCCAAGAGAACTCCCTCTACAACACGATCTACTCAGACAACCACATGCCTACATATTCCACAAAGCTGTAGCTTCACTACAACTTTACGGCTGGAGACTATCCAGCATCTCCTCACTCAGAGAGGATTTTCGATACAAGTTGCGAGCAGGATGTCTGGATACCTGCGGAAATCATCAGCAGCAGTCTACCAGGCAAAGTGGAAAAACTGTGGTTGTTGTTGTGGAAAGGGTATCTCTCCTCTCGATGGCACTATTCGAGCAATAGTGGAGTTCATTGTGTATTTGCGTGAAGAAATGCGCTTTTCAGTCTTGGCGGTAAAAGGCTGATGGTTTGTATTCGTGTAAGAACAAATCACAAATTATAGAAAGTAATTGTATTTTTCCCATCTATATAGACCCGAGTCCTTTACTCAAACTTTCCTGCTATTACCAGACCCTGAGAAAGTTCCAGATTTCCATCTAAATTAGTTTTCAGTGAGCCGGCAGAGAGGCGACTTCCCCCCCCCCCCCCCCCCCCCACTTTCAACAGGTAACTACCATCAACATAGTTACCTGTTTACACCTTGTTATAATTTTGGCTGTTGTGTTCCAGCTTCACTGTTTTCTATTCTCCTAAGTAAAGTGGAAGATGGAAATGGAAGGTTGTTAAAAGGAGAGGAGGCAATGAAAAGGTGGGCAGAATATTTTGAAAGTTTACTGAATGTAGAGGATAATAGGGAGGCAGATATAATTGCTGTTGCAGGTGTTGAGGTGCCGGTGATGGGAGATGAGAATGCGAGAGAGATTACAATAGAGGAAGTGAGGAGAGCACTAGATGAAACGAGAGTAGGAAAAGCACCTGGTATGGATGGTGTGAGAGCTGAGATGTTGAAGGAAGGGGGTGTGACTGTACTTGAATGGTTGGTGAGATTGTTTAATATGTGTTTTGTGTTGTCAATGGTACCAGTAGATTGGGTTTGTGCATGTATTGTTCCACTATATAAGGGTAAGGGAGATGTGCATGAGTGTTGTAATTCAAGAGGTATTAGTTTGTTGAGTGTAGTTGGAAAAGTGTATGGTAGAGTAATGATTAATACGATTAATGATAAAACAGAGAATGCTAAATCTTAGAAGTACAGGGTGGTTTTAGAAGAGGTAGGGGTTGTATGAATCAGATTTTTACAGTTAGGCAGATATGCGAGAAATATTTAGCAAAAGGTAAGGAGGTGTATGTTGTGTTTATGGATCTGGAGAAAGCGTATGATAGAGTTGATAGGGAAGCAATGTGGAATGTGATGAGGTTATATGGAGTTGGTGGAAGGTTGTTGCAAGCAGTGAAAAGTTTCTACAAAGGTAGTAAAGCATGTGTTAGAATAGGAAATGAAGTGAGTGATTGGTTTCCGGTGAGAGTGGGGCTGAGACAGGGATGTGTGATGTCGCCGTGGTTGTTTAACTTGTATGTTGATGGAGTGGTGAGAGAGGTGAATGCTCGAGTGCTTGGACGAGGATTAAAACTGGTAGACGAGAATGACCATGAATGGGAGGTAAATCAGTTGTTTTTTGCGGATGATACTGTACTGGTTGCAGACACAGAAGAGAAGCTTGACCGACTAGTGACAGAATTTGGAAGGGTGTGTGAGAGAAGGAAGTTGAGAGTTAATGTGGGTAAGAGTAAGGTTATGAGATGTACGAGAAGGGAAGGTGGTGCCAGGTTGAATGTCATGTTGAATGGAGAGTTACTTGAGGAGGTGGATCAGTTTAAGTACTTGGGGTCTGTTGTTGCAGCAAATGGTGGAGTGGCAGCAGATGTACGTCAGAGAGTGAATGAAGGTTGCAAAGTGTTGTGGGCAGTTAAGGGAGTAGTAAAAAATAGGGGGTTGGGCATGAATGTAAAGAGAGTTCTATATGATAAAGTGATTGTACCAACTGTGATGTATGGATCGGAGTTGTGGGGAATGAAAGTGCTGGAGAGACAGAAATTGAATTTGTTTGAGATGAAGTGTCTAAGGAGTATGGCTGGTGTATCTCGAGTAAATAGGGTTAGGAACGAAGTGGTGAGAGTGAGAACGGGTGTAAGAAATGAGTTAGCAGCTAGAGTGGATATGAATGTGTTGAGGTGGTTTGGTCATGTTGAGAGAGTGGAAAATGGCTGTCTGCTAAAGAAGGTGATGAATGCAAGAGTTGATGGGAGAAGTACAAGAGGAAGGCCAAGGTTTTGGTGGATGGATGGAGTAAAGAAAGCTCTGGGTGATAGGAGGATAGATGTGAGAGAGGCAAGAGAGCATGCTAGAAATAGGAATGAATGGCGAGCGATTGTGACGCAGTTCCAGTAGGCCTGCTGCTTTCTCCGGTGCCTTAGATGACAGCGGAGGTAGCAGCAGTAGGGGATTCAGCATTATGAAGCTTCATCTGTGGTGGATAATGGGGTAGGGTGGGCTGTGGCATCCTAGCAGTACCAGCTGAACTCGGTTGAGTCCCTTTTCAGGCTGGGAGGAACGTAGAGAGTAGAGGTCCCCTTTTTGTTTTGTTTCATTTGTTGATGTCGGCTACCCCCCAAAATTGGGGGAAGGGCCTTGGTATATGTATGTAAGTAAAAGACTCCAGTTTTTATGGTTAGGAAAAATACGAAATATTAAAAAAGATATGTGATATTTTTAGTAAAAACTTATTTAGTTAACATGTAAAAGTATTGTCACATAGTTTTTATGAAATTTTAAATACTGTAATACATTGTTTAGGGTATTATAATATATAATATACAGTTACTTTAGCTAGTCATTTTTATCCCATATTGGATTTACAGTAGCATAAATTTGAGTTATGTACATTGTCACACATTTTATTCATACTAACCTTGCAGGAACTTTGTGTCACCCCAGAAGAGGAAGTTGATGGCCTGCCTCTTCTTGATTTAGACGCCCTGTTACAAGAACGTATAGATAAACTAGAGCAAATAAAGGAAGAGAGGTTAGAGAATCTGAAGGAATTGCAGGAGAAGGATGAGGTAAATAATCTTCTCATGACATTGCAGATAGTCATGGATTTACGACTCAGGATGCCAGATAACTTATAATCAATCAATCAATCCATCTACTTACGACCGAGATAGGGACCTAGAGACACATTGTAACTCGATCAGTATATATGTCCAACTTGAAAAGTGAAGTTTCTGTAGATTTTGTAGGTTCTGTCATGATACTCTAATCATCCAAGTCATATTTTATCAATATTTTCTGACTGCATATCATTATTTCATTTTCTTGGTTGATAGGATATATGCTTTATTAAGGCCTTTTTTTATTCCGACACAGATACAAACCTTCCGCTATTTATAGGGTATTACTTTCGTTAACGCTGAAAACTAGCCAAGACAATTTTAGTTAGGGATAACTACCCCCATCCGCTAGTTAGCGGAAGCGGGTGGGGTAGACCGGCTACCCTGCTCACTCCCATCTGTCGGTTGAGTAACCACTTTTGCTTTTGGCTCGGTAGAGTGCGGCGTGCCGTCTCTCTCTCTTGTTAAAACAAACTGCCTTGACTTTATTTACTTTTCCTTTTTCTTTTGTGTATCAGTGTGTTTGTTATTGTCCCGCTATGCGGACATGTCCAAGTCGTGAAAGCCGCCACTGCGATACCTTCATGTCGTCCGTAGCGATGGACCACTACCCTTTGTGCACGGCTTGCCGGGGACATCAGTGCTCGCGGGACAACATCTGTTCTGAATGTCGGGAGTGGCCTGCCTCCCAGTGGGAGAAGTTTGCATGTAAGAAGAAAAAGAAATCGAAGAAATCGCGGGCTTCTGCTTACTCTACGCCCAAATCTCTGCCCGGAGCTACTTTTTAACCAGGCCCTTCCTTGGGCACGGCCGAGCAGTAGCGCAGGACTTGTGACTCCAGGTGAACCCTGTGGGATAGGCAAAGGTGTCGGCTCCCGTAGTGAGTCGGTTTCTTCCTCTCCCCCAGGGAGTGCCTGTTCCTTTCCAGACCTTGTATCTTTATGGCCATCGCTGGGCGTCGATGGCCCCCCCTTCGAAGGAAGTTCTCCTCGAACTCCTCTGAAGGGGAGCAGAGAGAAGTCGGTCATCTCCTTCCTCTGCGGAGGTTGATCCTCCTCTTGTGGGCGCAGGCGCTGTTGCCCGTCGGTCGGACCTAGACTTTGATTCCGACGCCGATGAGTTAGCTAATCCACCAGGGACGGTAGCAGGGCTCTCTCCAAGGCAAGCTTCTCCTTCGGGGGAACATATCTCTCGTTTGCGAGAGAAGATTGCCTCTGTACATTGGCGATCTCTTTACGCTTATGGTTCTCCTCTAGGGGCGGAACGAGAACCTTGTCATAGGCGACGTTCTCCTTTGAGGGAACTCTCCTCCTCTGCGGAGGATTCATCTGTAGACCTTGATCAGTCTCCCCCTCGGGCGGAGTCTGCTGAACGTTCCTCTCCGGAGGTTCGTAGAGTGGAGGTGTTCATAACTCCTCTCCACCTCGGACGCTCTCCTCCCCGTGCTGTGAGGAGATGTCTTTTTGAACCTACTAGTTCTCCTCACGTTAACTTTTCGGGGTCTCGTGACGATCACCCTTTGGGCTGGTGTGATCGTGAGCCTTTGGGCTCTCGTCATGTTGATCCTGTGGGTTCTCATGACAGCAGGAGTCCTTCGAGACTCCGTCGCGCTGATCCTTCGGGCTCATGCGGCTCGGTGGAACCTCGGGCTCTCGTAATGATGGTAACGTTGAGCCTTTGGACTCTAGTTCCATCAGTCACGCTGACCCTTCGGGGTCTCTTGACAGAGGAACCTCGGTTCCTCGTTACGTTGACCCTTCGGGGTCTTGTAACTTGAGTTACGCTGAACCCTTGGGCTTTCGTAGCTCTAGTCACGCTAACACCTCAATGTTTCGTGACCGAGAAACTTTGGTTTCTCATTGCACTGATCCTTCGGGGTCTCGTGACAGAGAAACTTAAGTTTCTCGTTGCGCTGACTCTTCGGGTCTCGCAACACAGTTCACGCTGAATCTTCGGGTTCTCGTGATCACAGTCATTTCTTATATGACAGAGAGTTTGCGGACTCTCGTTGTGTTGATTGTTCGCACTCACATAACACAGGCTACCGTGAACCTCCGGGTGAACGTAGCAGTGAGTACTCTCGCACGCACGACCAAATTGGCGCGCACGAACAACCTTATGCTCGCCATAACGCGAACAAGGTGCACGCAATCAGGGGGCGTGCACGAGAACAATCTAGCGCGCACAATCAATATTGTGCGGAATCCTCAGGCAGTGAGATGGTTCCTATCCGCACGAATTATGACTGGGCGTGCAATCGTGATTCACGATCCTCTGTTGCTCCCTTCCCAGGAACATCCCTACCAGGAGTAGGTTCTCGCGAATTAACAACCTCGCGGAACCAAACCCTCTGCGATTCGGCATCCCCAAACGAGATACCGTCTCCCTTTTTTGGCGACAGGGGTTAACCTCCCTGCAAAGAGAGACTCCCATCAGTCTCTCAAGTCTCAGGCTTTCACAGAGACAACAGTCGCCCGCGAGACTACGCCCAGATCCTATCCCAAAGGGTAGGCCTGTGCCAATCCTGCCTGCTGGGAAGCCTTCCTCAGGGAAGAGGGTGGAGGCCTAAACCCAGGGATCCGTGTCTTCCCAAGGACCTCCCCCTTAGTTCCTCGGGAGCCCGTGACCCCCCATGGCTTCGCACCTTATTCGGTGTAATGCGCCAAGCCATTACAGGAGTCATTCCCCGCTCCCAGTCATTAGGTGACATGCCTAGTATCCCTTTGTCGCCTCCTCTCTTCTCAGGGGTCTCTCCTCATAAGAGGAATTCGATTCCGCGCATGCGGGCCTACTGTATCTGGCAAGGGGAAACGGTCATCCCCTCGCAAAAGACCTTGGGAGGAGAATAGGCAAGAACCTCAGGGTAGCCCCCTGCAGTTCAAGACACCACAGGCCAGACCAAAGGGGAAAAGGAAAAGGATTCGTCCTTCGCCCCCTAATGAGGATAGGGTAACTTGCTACGGAGAGTCCTTCTGTCCCTTACCAGTCGAGATAGTGTCTAAGGAGGCACAACCTGCGACTGGGCAGGATGCACTCCCTATGGCAGCAGACTTATATCCGATCCGTAAGCCGACGGAGACCTCTAGTCCCTCATGGACAGAGGACCATCTGCCTCATAACAGGGAGCCGAAGGATTTATTCACCATCCCTAAATCCTCGGCCAGGCTTCCTTCGGCACTGCCTCCTAGGCAACCGGAAGCGAACACCTCCTCGGCAGTCTCCCTATCCCCGGTCTATCCCGTTGACGACCACGACCCACTCCGGGCTCCTATGGAAGAGTGTTTGGATGTGGAAGGGCAGAGAGATCTCGAGGACGACGCTCTGCCAACAGCCTCTAGCCCTAAGCTCACGGAGGATGAGAGGAAAGAGTCGGAACATGCCTTCTGGCAGGTCCTAATCTGCATCCGTTCCATCAATGAACTGCCAGATCCATTGGCACCCCCTATAGATGGAAAAGAGACGGTCCTTGACCAGTTCTACGGCACTCAGAAACCTCATAGGACCAGTGCAGCTTTGCCCTGGTCAAAGGGGTTGAAGAGTGCCAAACAAAAGGCAGTGTCCCAGGCAACTGGGTCCACTACCTCTCTCCGCTCCAACTCATCCTCCAAGCTCCTACCTCCTCTATGTGTTTCAGAGGAAGTACTACGAGATCCTCGGGGAATCTCTTCCAACGCTGCCTCTCGATCACTCTATAGAGGCACTCTCGAAGACATCCTTCGAGAAACTCACGGGACTTCCAGTCTCCTTTTCGGCTTCTGAAATCCTTAACCAGGAGAAGGTGGCGAAGTGCGCCATGCAGACTACTTCGTGGCTTGACTTCTGGTTGGGATCTTTAGGACAACTGATCCGGTCTAAGGACCTGTCTCGGGAGTCCTCCAGGAAGTCTTAGGAGACCTTCCTATTGTCTGGCACTCGGCCCATCGAGTTTCTCTCCCACCAGGTAGTGAACCTTTGGGCCAACATTATCCTGAAGAGGAGGGACGCCGTCATAGGAAATTTCCATAGACATCTCCCGCAGACCGAAGTAGTGAGACTGAGAAATGCACCTTTCGAGGGCAATTCCTTGTTTTACAACGAGGATGTCGAACGGGTGGCAGAGAGGTCGAGGAAGTTCAGCCAGGACTCCCTCATCCTAAAGGCCTTAACAGCCTGGCCTTATCCCTCTCAGCCACAGCGGAAATCACATAAAAAACCGCAACCGAAAAACGCTTGAGACCCAAAACTACAGGGTCAAAAGGGTGCAAAGCAGGCCTTTCGCAACGAGAAGTCCTTTCGTGGAGGAAAGGGAAAGAGGGGATACAGCAGAGGTCGATCCCAATAGGTCAGGCAATCCTCCCATTTGCCCACCTGTGGGGGGATGCCTGCAAAGCAGCTGGCAGAGGTGGATTCACCACTGGGCCGAACCCTGGACGGTCGAGGTGATTCCTTCAGGGTATCGCATCCCGTTCATGCTCTCTCTCCCTCCACTGACTCGATTGCTGATTCCATTGAACTCCTGTGCGAAGGGATCCGCACGGGAGTTTGCCCTCAGGGCAGAAGTCCAGACCATGTTGGAGAAGGGCGCTCTCCAGGAGGTCCTCGACGGGTCCCCAGGCTTTTACAGTCGACTCTTTCTTGTGAAAAAGGCGTCTGGAGACCAGTCATCGACCTCTCAGCCCTGAACAGGTTTGTCGAACAGACACCATTCAGGATGGAGATGGCCGACACTGTCAGACAAGCGATAAGACCACAGGACTTCATGTGCACTCTAGATCTAAAGGACGCATACTTCCAGATCCCAATTCATCCATCTTCCAGGAAGTATCTAAGAATCATGTTCAATCAGAAGCCTTACCTGTTCAGGGTACTGTGTTTCGGTCTTTCCACAGCATCCTAGGTCTTCACGAAAATATTTGCCTTATCATCTTGGTCCCACGAGTCGGCATCCGTCTCTTAAGATACTTGGACGACTGGCTGATTCTGCCAGACTCGGAAGCGGCCCTTCTCTCCCACCGAGACGAGCTTCTAAGGTTTTGCCAGGATCTGGGGATTGTGGTAAACCTCGAGAAGTCTCATCTACTTCTCTCTCAAGAACTGGTATACCCAGGCATGCGATTAGACACCCTAAGGCACAAAGCGTTCCCTTCAGACTGGTCCCCAACAGTTTCCTCAGGATGAGATCCCTCCAGTGGTGACTTGAATCCCAGTGGAATCAGCACACCGATTCCCGGGATCACCTAGTCCGCATAGGACTAGAGGAACAGTCGGACCTCAGGTGGTGGTTGGCGCAGCCAAACCTCTGCAAAGGGGTCGATCTTCTTGTCTCTCCCCCGGAATTGATGCTCTTTTCGGATGCATCAAAGAAGGGTGGGGGGCTCGCGTGCTGCACCATTACATATCCGGCCAATGATCCGAATCAGAAAGGTACCAGCACATGAATCTCTTAGAGATGAGGGCAGCCTCTCTGGCCCTCAAAGAGTTCCACCAGGTCCAGGCGGGGCACTCCGTGGTGTTGATGAGCGACAACACCACGGTAGTAGCTTATCTGAGCAAACAGGGCGGTACCTTTTCGCAGCAGCTGGGCCATCTGGCAGTAGAGATACTCAGATGGGCAGAAGACAACTCTGTGACTCTATCAGCTCGCTTCATTCTGGGCAAGCGGAATGTGCTAGCATACAAGCTGAGCAGAGCGACTCAGATAGTTGGTACCGAGTGGTCTTTGAATCCTCTGATAGCCAACAAAGTCCTGAGTTTGTGGGGTTCCCCGACTGGATCTGTTCGCAATGGCCCTGAATTTCAGGCTCCCTTTGTACTGCTCCCCAGTCCCGGATCCCCAAGCTCTTTGGCAAGATGCTTTCCAACAACATTGGATAAACCTGGACGCTTACGCGTTTCCCTTGTTCTGTCTGATGAGAAAAGTCCTCAACCAGGTACGAGCAAGCAACAACTTGCAAATGACCCTTATAGCTCCGCTATGGCATCACGCAGAATGGTTCCCAGACCTTCTGCATCTCCTCACGGAGATCCCGAGGGAGCTCCTCCCGCAACACGACCTCCTCAAACAACCACATGCCAACATCTTCCACAAAGCTGTAGCTTCGCTTTGACTTCACGCCTGGAGACTATCCAGCACCTCCTCACATAGAGAGGCTTTTCGCAACCGTTTGCGAAAAGAATTTCTGGACACCTCAGGAGATCTACAGAGGCAGTCTACCAGGCGAAGTGGTCAGTTTTCTGTGGTTGGTGTCGTGGAAGGGGTATCTCTCCCCTCGATGCCTCTGTTCCAACTATAGCGGAGTTTCTTGTATACCTTCGGGAAGAAATGCTTCTCTTGGTCTCGGCAGTCAGAGGCTACCGCTAAGCCTTGAGTCTCGCCTCTAGACTGAAAGGAGTCGACATTTCCTCCTCGGAACTTTCTTTGCTCATACGTAGTTACAAGCTTACTTGTCCCCAGGCAGAGCTAAGACCTCCCCTTGGAACGTGGTTCGGGTCCTCAAGGGCTTCCCCTATGAACCGTTACGCCAGGCCTCCGATCGCCCCCTCACGTGGAAGACGGTGTTCCTGCTCACTCTGGCTGCGGCCAAGAGAGTCAGCGAACTTCATGGTCTATCTGCTGATGTCTCCCACTCTAGGAGATGAGGGTAAGTAATCCTCAACTATGTCCCTGAGTTTGTAGCGTAGACTCAAAATCCGGGTATGCCGGACTCAAGGTTCGGCCCATTTTGGAGAGAGTGTCTTCGTTCTGTAACCGAAGATCCAGACCAACTATTACTTTGTTCAGTAAGGAGTCTGAGGTGTTACTTAAAAAGAACAACAAAAGTTCGCCCCCGTGTACAGGCACTTTTTGTTAGCACGGGGAAGGTCAAGAGGAGGGTCACAAGGAATACTATTTCCTCTTGGATAAGGAAAGTAATTGAATATGCTCAAAATCCAAACCATCCTCTGTCCAACCGACCCAGAGCTCATGACGTCAGAGGCATTGCAACGTCTCTGCCATTCAAGAAGAAATTTTCTGTGGCACAGGTAATGCAAGCGGGTGTGTGGAAGCGCCAAACGACCTTCACAGCCCACTACCTGAAAGACGTAACCCAGAAGAGCATGGAAACCTTTTCCATTGGTCCTGTGGTGGCCGCACAAGTTATATAATGCCTCAAGCTCCTTGGTGAACAAGTAGCAGAGGGTTGAGGGCTGAGGTTACCCGGGTTAGTCTAGGGTGAATGAAAAGAAAGGCTGGCTCCCTTCTTTCTTTCACCTTCTCCCCCCCTTGGGGAAACAGCTCCGCAAGACCGCAGCATAGCTGACCTCACCCCTCTGCAGGTAAGATTCATTTCCCTTGTGCATCCTAAGTATTAATAGATACTTTATGTCACCAGTACCTCTTAAGGGAGGGTATTGGATATGTCTTAGAACTCATACTTATCTTAGAGTTCCTACGTAAAGACAAGCCACTAGTCTCTCCCACAAGCTTCGACAGGCCGCTATCATTGTGTTACCTTGTAACTACGTACTTGGATTTTAGTGAGGGTAGGGTTCCTACTAATTAGATAAAAAATCAATTAGAGAGAACCCCAGGTCATAACCAGGGCCAGTTGGTGGGACTTCCTCCCTCCTAAGAGTGTAAGTCACCCTATAAATAGCGGAAGGTTTGTATCTGTGTCGGAACAAATAACAAATTTGGAAATATTTTGTATTTTTCCTAACATACAAACCTGGAGCTATTTATACAAATTGGCCCGCCACCCTGTCCTCCTAGAAGTCCTGCCAGAAAGCAAAAGTGGTTACTCAACCGACAGGTGTGATTGAGCGGGAGCGGGGTAGCTGGTCTACCCCACCCCCCTCCGCTAACTAGCAGATGGGGTTAGTTATCCCTCACTAAAATTGTCTTGGCTAGTTTTCAGCGTTGCCGAAAGTAATACCCTATAAAAAGCTCCTGGTTTGTATGTTAGGAAAAATACAAATCATTTCCAAATTTGTTATGTTTCTTCCAACACAACAAAACTTATGTCATTTATTAGTGATTATCTTTCGGCAAAGCAGGCAGACTAGGCATTAAAACTTTTAAGCGAGGTGGCAACTACCCAAACCGCTAGTTAGTGGGGTTTGTGAGGCGTAGTGGGGTTTGCTGGCTACCCCTCTCACTCGCACACCAGTGAATCCGAGTCACTTTTTTCTTTTGGGTTGAGGAGAACGGATGTGTGCGCTCTCTGCTCACAAAAGACCTGGCATATTCGTGTCTTTCTTTTCAGGTGTGTGTTTCCTTCTGCGTCCTCATGCAGACTTGCCCAGGACCTGAAGATCGCTCTTGCGGCACCTTCATCTCCTTTGTGGAGACCAACCTCCATTCGTTGTGTCTGACCTGCAGAGAATGTCGCTATGAGCAGAGTTACACCTTTGAGGAGTGTAGGGAGTGGTCTGCCTCCCAGTCGGAGAGGTTCTCCACTAGATCGCCGTATGCCAGCATGTAGCCTTCCAATGCGTCATACACCATCTCGCTCTCTTAGATGATCTCCTGTCTGGCAACGCTCGCCTTTCCAGCCCTCTTCAGCGCTCTACTGTTCATATCGCCTCGTGCCGGGACGCTACTCGCCATCTCACCGTTCACCAGTGTGATGCTCTCCAGCTTGCTGATCTTCAGCTCACCACTTTGTTTGAACATCACTCATTGGCTCCCCGATCGCCAACGGATTGCGCTATTGTGCGTCGCTTTCCAACTCATATTATTCTTGTGCTTCATGCTGCAACACGTCGCTTGCCAGTGATCACTCTCCTACATTAATAGATATACTGTACTTGGTATTGTTACACAATGTTTATATAATGGGAATACTAATATTACTTGGCAAAGTACTGTTAGGAAATACTGTAACTTGATTTGCTGGCTCACCTTCTGCCAGAAATATGACATCACCAGACAAACAGTCTTTCTTTTCATGATTTTATGTTAAATAGTACTGTAGGCTACTCATAACAACTGATACAGACCACTGAAATACTTGGTATCCTTACTCAATGTTTCGATGATGAGAATAGTAAGATTACTCGGAAACGAATTGATAGGAAATATCTTTATTTTCGACTTGCCTTCTGCCCGAAATATGATGTCACTAGACCGGCGTGCTGTTATATGAATTTGACAAGTAATGTCTTGTAAAATATGTAAAAGCATTCTCTGCATTTCTTGCTAGAATAGATACGAAATATGTAAAACCATTATCTTTTTTTTTGCCAGAACAAATACAAAATATGTAAAATCATCCTCTGTTTTTCTTGCTGGAACAAATACTAACGGAAGTAGCAAAAGTATTTTATTTTTATAATGTAAAAGAAAATGTAATACTTTAAGAAAATATTTGTCCTATTACTGTACTTTCATTAAATAAATATCTGTCTACTATCAGAGATGAACCAGAAAATGAAACTCGCATAAAATATGATGCAGGTATTCGTCGACTTATGACCTACGCGACTTACGACTTTGATTTTACGACCGTTTTTTTTTTTTCTCTGTGCTGACGTTGCATGTCGATCAGAAATAGTATGCTAATAGGACAACTATTTCCTTAGAAATAATCTATTTTCCTGTTTAGAAATTAATTGATTTATCTTGGTAAGTTAGTATTTTATTTTATTTTTAATATACTGTATAGTACAGTAACTATTCTAAAGACAGTAAATAATTATTAGGAAAAGTTTTAATATCATGAGTTCATACTGTATCATATGTCTGGTGACGTCGTGTTTGTAGGCAAGCTGCAGGAAACGAGCTGGCAAATCAATTGATTTCCTTTCCAAGGCTATCAATTAATGTATGGGTTCCTATAATCGAAATGCTGTATCGAGTAACGATACAAAGTATTTTCTGGGTGTGTATTGGCTTTTGTGAGTACTACGCAGCATAAATTTTACTACGTACAACTTAGGGCCGAATTTTATGTTTACTGCGAGTTTCATTTTCTTGCTTTCATCCCTGATACTAATATACTGTAGATCAATATTTATTTAATGAAAGTAAACTAATAGGAGAAATATTTTCTTTAACTAATATATTTTCTAGTACATTATGAAAATAAAATCCTTTTTTTGGGTAAGTATTTTTTTTCTTTCAAGGAAAACAGAAAATGGTTTTACATATTTCACAAGTCAATCTCGTTGAGTTCATATCACAGCGCACACATCTGGTGACGTCATAATTTTGGCAGAAAGCGAGTGGTAAATTGAGTGATATCCTATCAATTCATTAACGAGTAATCCTGTTATCCTCATCATCGAAACATCGAGTAAAGATACCAAGTATTTCAGTGGTCTGTATCAGTTATGAGTAGCCTACAGGGCTATTTACTGTAAATTTAATAATAGAACTACTTTATATCTAGTGACATATTTTTGCTGAAAGGCAAGCCAGCAAATCGGGTAATTTCCTTTCGATACTTTAGTGTGTAATATTAGTATAGTATTTCTGTTATCGAGACTGCATAAGTCTGGTAAGCAAGCTCTGCAAATCCTGTGGTGTTCTGCTATTAAGGACATCATCATCAGTATACTCTAGGTCATCTAATTTCCCATTACCAGTCGAGTCCAATCCTTCTCTACCATCTCCAACTGTTTTATGCATTACAAAATCCATGAGAAGGATAAACATCATAGGTGACAACACCTTCCTTTGGAGTACTCCCCTGTTCATGGGAAATTCATTTGATAGGACTCTACAAACATTAACCCTGTACTTGGTATGCTCATGAACAGACATAATCAAATTTATATATCTAAAAGGAATTACATAACTCAGGACTCTCCACTAAATTGGCCAGTGCACATTATCAAAGGCTTTTTCATAGTCCACAAATGCCATTAAAAGTGTATTTCTAAATTCTACGCATTACTGTACAAGTCTTAAAATGAAAATTTAGTCAGTAGAACTAATACCTTTTTGAAATCATGCTTGTTCATCTCAGCTATTCATCAATCTTTTTCTAGCCTCTTTATAATAAGCATGCTATATATTTTCAAGACAACTGACATAGTGTGATGCCTCTGTAATTATTGCAATCAGTCAGGTCTCCTCTTTTTGACTCACCAACACTCCTAACTCCCATTCATCAGGTTTTGCCTCTTCATGCCACATTCTACAAAATAATAATGTAAGTATTCTGGGAGTCACCCCATTTTCAGCCTGTATTCTTTCAGCAGTTATTCCATCGTAACCAGTGGCTTTCCATCTCCTGAGTTTTTTAATTATAGCTTCAACATCAAACACACTTAATTCATTCATGGACACATCAAGGTTTTCTGCAGCCTCAGGAATATCAATCAAATTATTCCCTTCGTATCTACTATTCATGACCTCACTAAAGTTTTCGATCCAATGTTGCCTTTCTTCACCCTCTGTTGTTATTACAGATCCATCTGTTTTTTATGGGTATATGATTATTCTTCTTTGCTCCCATAGAGATTTCATTAATGATTTTATGAGTGATTCTTACACCATAGCCATTTCCTGAATTCATAGCTTTGTCAGCCTCATCTGCTTTCCTGTCTAAATATTCTCTCCAGTTATACCTGGCTTTTCTTTTGAACTCACTATACATATTGGAATACTTAGGATGTTCTACCTTGTAATTTTCATAACTTCTTCAAAAACTCCCAACAATCAATTTCTGTCTTTTTCTCCTTTTTATTGTATCCCAAGTATCATTTGATATCCATGGCTTTCTCCTTGTAACTGTATGTCCCAAAACTTCACTACCAACTGACTGATGGTATGTTCTTAATATCAGACCATTCTTCATTAATTGTCTGCTCTTCATCTCTCAAAGTCTTTAAATCTGCAAATTGATTCCTACATTCAATTGTAAATTTTTATTTGTGCTCATCTTCCAGAAGCTTGGTTGTATCAAACCTAGGTATTATATCTACATTTCTGTTGATTTTTTCGTTGTTAATTTCAGTGTGGCAATGAGGAGCTGGTGATCACTACCAATATCTGCACCTCTATAGCTTCTTATATTTCTCAGAGTCCTCCTTCTCTCATTATTAATGGCTATGTGATCTATTTGATGTTTTCAATTGCCACATGGTGAAGTCCATGTATATTTGTGGATGTCCTTGCGCTGGAAGAGTATCTCTAATGACAAGATTGTTTGCTGAACACAAACTTATGAAATGTGCTCCATTTTCATTTGCAACTTGGCCAAGAACCTCAGCCCCCATCACATTCTCTACCTTGATTATTCCTTCTAACTTTAACATTGAATTCACCAATTACAATTTTCATATCTCCGGGATCTCATCTATTACATTCTGCAGATCCTTGTAGTATTCATCTTTCCTTTCTTCAGGAGAATCATTTGTTGCCGCATAGCAAACTATAATACTCATATTGCACTTGTTTGCTTTAAACTTTGGAAGTAACAATTTACAGCTTTCCACTCATTTAATGCCTTTTCTGCTCTTGGTGTCATCATCATTTCTACCCTTTCTCTTCCAATGCCATCTGTCCTTCCTGAAGAGATACGTATAAATATTGTCTTGGTCTAAGGTTTCCTTACCAATCCCCTTACACCGTGTTTCAGTTAGGGCCAAGATATCTAAACTGCATTTCATAAATTCATTCTCCAGTTGCTGTAACTTCCCAATCTAATTCATGGTTTTAACATTCCACTTACAAATTTTCAATTTTCCTTTTGTATTATAACCTCCAGATTCTTAGCAACCCTGCTACTCCTGGGACTTGGGGCCATTCTATCATCTTTGCTTTCCATGGACTGACTAAATAGGATTCAGTGGCTAGATTCATCAAAGGATAGCTAGTTCCTTGTGATGTGCAATGCCTATCTAACTAAAGCAAGTCACCCCTGCCGGTCCTTACTAATTCCAGTAAGATCATCTGCAAGGCGTCAGGAGTAGAAGCCGAAAAGACATATTGTCCCTCGGTTTAAACCCTATCCGTCACCCTGCTGCTAATGATTTCTTCGAGATTTATAGGGGCATTTCCTCCACACCCAAAATTATCGTTACTTTGATATCCTATAATATATTGTTGTTGATGTTATCCTTGTTATTTGTATATGCCCATAATCACATTACAGTATCGTGGCCTTAGATCAGCTGATGAGTACCAAAAGTTAAAGAAAAGTAATTGTTCATTATTGAAATGCTCACAAAATTTGGAAATAGTATACAAACATGCTTTGATAAATCACAATTAAACACAATAATGTCTACAGAAATACTTGAGGCTGGACTAAAAATAAATACTGTATGAAGCTTTGAATTTTAACTACTTGTACACACACACACACACACACACACACACACACACACAGAACATATTCGTATGATAACTAATAAAATGGCCATAAACTAACTGTGTGAAAACCATGATATCCTATAACATTGGTGCAGATGTAATATTTATTATGAAGATATTTTGAATAAGTTAAGCAATTATATAAAGGAAAAGCCTTGTTATTTGTATGTGCCCATTCTCTTAATGTGTAGTGAGACCTTGAGATCAGCTGGGTGCAACTAAAGGTAAACAAAAAATTAAGTAATTCTTAATTGTTAAAATGCTTCTGAAATTGAAAAACAGTAGACAAAAGCTCTTTGATAAAGTATATGATATACTATGAACCAAGAAAATGAAATAATGATGTATAGTAAGAAATTATTGATAAAATATAACTTTGATGATTATCAAATCATGACAAAGCATAGTAAATCTACGGAAACTTCACTTTTTGAGATCAAATTACGTCCAGATCGAGTTACGACGTGTCTCTTGGTCCCTATCTCAGTAGTAAGTCGACAGCTACCTATATTTTGTCTTAGTTGTAGTCAAATTTATGCTACCAAATACTCGAAACAGCCGATACAGTTCCATGAAATACTTTGTATCGTTACTCGATATTTCAATTATTTGAATACTAACATTATTGAAAGGAAATCACTCAATTTGTCCACGTCTTTGCCAAGAATATGAACTTGATAGCTTAAAACTTTACGTACCGTATTTTTATTTTAAATGGATACAGTACTGTATATTATCACTTAAAGAAAATACTAACTTACCTTGATAAATCAATTTTTATGCAAGAAAATGGAATATTTCAAAGGAAACAGTTGTCCTATTAGTGTACTAGTTCCTTCAGTCTTACTACGTCATCACATTGAAAAGCTGGTCATTAAAGTCAAACCTTCGTAAGTTGACGACTACCTGAATAGGATTATATGGTAATTGTTCAATACAAGCTCTTTTACTTACAGTAGGCTCTATTGCTAGTTCGGACTATTGGTGGTATATTATCTGGGGCAAATTTGCTACTTTTTTGTTAGTAGTCCAGCCTGAACCTTCCACTAAGGTTCTTAGTTCATTTATATTTTCCCAGTGTCTTCTGTGTTGAGTTATCCTCTTAGAATCACTTGCTGATGCTGTCAGCATTGAAGAAATTTACAATCTTCTACAAATTACTGATTCAGTCGGTTGTATTTTTGGCAGGGGAGGGAAGGGTTGTATCTGTGTGTGCATAACTTGTGTAAATATATAGCTGTCAGTTATGATGATTCATGTACACTAATATATAAATATATACATGTGTATATATATATATATATATATATATATATATATATATATTATATATATATATATACTGTATATATATATATATATATATATATATATATATGTATATATATTTATGATAAATTTTTGCATATTTAGACGTGGTTTTCATTCAAATAAGCCATATATTTTTGCTACATTAATGTCTGGATTCTCTTAACGACCTCGGGATCAAAGCCCCAGGCGAAATCACACAAAGACAAGAGCTTGTGACCGGCCGGGAATCGAACCCTGGTCCGGCAAACTTGTAGAGACAGTGACTTGGCCACGAAGAAAGACAAAAGTCAATGACAATTCTGCTGTACTTATACCTGTCGAATTCAGGTGTTTTGTACTTAGAATTGAAATTAACCCATCTTCACCATCGTAGCTAATTGGTAGTATGTTACTTGGCGTTCGATTAATGATAAAATTTTGCATATTTAGACGTGTTTTCATATTCAAATAAGCCATATATATTTGCTACATTAATGTCTAGATTCTCTTAACGACCTCGGGATCAAAGCCCCAGGCGAAATCCCACAAGACAAGAGCTCTTGTCTTGTTGTGTGTGTGTGTGTGTTTTTATATATGTATATAAATGATAAGTTTTATTAGTAGTATTCTAATTTGAAAAGTTGTTTTATATTTTGGTTTTAACTGACAGAATGTGGTATTTCTATTCCATTAGTAAATTTTTCAATTAGTTTACTAAGTAAATAATTTAGTTTTTTGTAATTAGATACTATAATAAATTTTGTGTGGTGATGAGAGATATATCTTATTGTATTTCTACCTTAATTTTTTTTTTCAGGGTCTATGTGAATTGTTGTGTGAAACTCCATACTACATACCACCAAATTTTGTACCAACTTTAGAAGATATAAGTAATGTTGAAAAACACATCAAGGCTATGGAGAAAGAGAAGGTAATTATGTCAGTTTTGTATTTATATCAATAATTTGTTTCAATGAAGAAGTATAAGTGCAAAAGCTAATAAAAATCTGAAATAAAGATGTACAAATGTATTTTATTAGTAATAGTTGAAGTGTCAACTAGGAAAGTAATAGGTGCCATGAACTTTTTGAGCAGTCCTGTTTTTATCTTTCATTAATTTACAGTGAAATAATCTTTACATAATTAATAGTACAATCTGTATGTGATTTCATAAGATTTTAATTAACAATACCAATGACCAGTTCAAAAACTTCTGCTGGCAACATTTTTTAGATTAGTTATATTTTGTAATTAGATTTGAGCTTTAATTTTTAAAACGGGGAAGTGAAAGTTTTTTTATTTGTCAGCTACAGCTGTTAATAAAAAGATACTGGTTGTGTAACTTTACGTACCTACGATCACTTGGGACTGAACTTTATTGTTCAGTTTGTTTTTAACTACACATTTTTACATTAGTTTTGATAATGCAGGAGGAACTAGAGAGAAATTTTCCTCATTAAAAGCTGGGCTACTAGATTTACTCAGGAGTAAGAGCAATGTCATGAAGATTCCTTTTTATAACAATTGTTTGGATTAATTATAGCTTGTAATTAGATTTGAGCTGTAATTTTTTAAATGGAAAAGAAAGGTTTTCATTTATCATTTACTGCACGAATTAAAGAAAAAGTTTTAAAGTAGAGTATGGCTCATTGTTAATGATAAGATACTGGTTCGGTAAACCTCCTTTTGAGGTTGAACTTGATTGCCTAGTTTGTTTTCGATTATGTATTATCTTTTGATTTTGTCAATGCAGGAGGAACGAGAGAAAACTTTTGCTACGTTAAAAGCTGGGTTACTGGACTTCCTACAGGAGCTAGAGCAGTCTCCTGAAGATTCCTTTTTACAGCAAATATTATGTTCTGATGAAGATGAAGATGTTCCTCTGGGAAAAGCTGATCTGCAGCAGTTAAGGGTATGTCAGGAATAATTTTATTACTGTTTGCAATAACTTTGAGATGATAGGGGTTGTGCTCTACAGTACTACCATTTAAGTTAGATTGTAAATATTCATAAGTAATTTTTTGCTGTTTTATATAAGAAAGAGTACAAGACTGAAAACAGTGGAGAGAACTTGTTTCAACTTCTAACTCCACGAAAGGCAGAGCTGCTTTAAACATTTATGATGATGACTGTCATGCATGGAGGTTGTCCAGCATCTCGTCTCTGAGAAAAGCTTTTCTAGAGAGACAGCGCAACAGATGTCTGGATACCTCTGCAGATTCTCGGCGGCCCTCTACCAGGTCAAGTGGGCCAACTTCTTTGGTTTGTGTCGTGAGAGGGTTATCTCTTCTTGGAACATCTGCTCCCTTAATCTCTAACTTTTTGTATTACTTCCTTATGGAGAAACAGTGCTCCAGTTTAGTGGTAAAATGCTATTGCTCAGCTTTGAGCCAAATCTTTAGACTTAAGAGTAGATATTTCTTCAGAGGAAGAAATTTCTATGCTTATTTGGAGTTTTGAGCAGTTCTGCCCCCAGTTTAAGCGAGTTCACCATGCTAGAACGTAGTGAAAGTGTTACATTCTCTGAAGGGAGAAAACGGTTTTTCTGCTTGCTTTAGCCTTGGTTAAACGTTTTAGTAAGCACCACGAACTCTCATTCAACATCACTCATTTAGAGGGATGGAATCAGGTTTCGTTCTAGCCTACAGCATCTCTTCGTGAGCATGGGAAGATAAAAAAATAAAATTTCAGAGTTACAATCTCGTTCTGGTTGAGTGACGTTATCTCAAATATTCACTTCACTGTCCTCTGAAGGTGCACTAGTAAGAGCTCACAACCCAAGAAGTATTACTACCTCTAGCTTTTAAAAAAAATTTCTCTGTGGTACAGGTTCTTCAGGCAGGTGTGTGGTGTCAGACAACATACACTAATCACTACTTGTGGGATGTGACTCGAGTCCCTAGGCACGTTCTCTTTAGGGCCAGTTGTAGCTTCTCAGTTAGTGGTATAGCTACCTAGGGTCCTCTTACAGGACCAGTAACTGTGAGTCGAGTGCTGAGTTTACGTATAAGACTGGGATGAAAATAAAGAATGTCTGTCCTTTTCTTTTCCTTTCCTTTCAATCTTACATCCAAGATGCTCGAGTTTCGAGTTTCCGGGTTAAGTTTCCATGAAGTTGGAAAGGGAACTTCTTTCCACCTAAGGATGAATCCCTTGGGTAAAGGACTATAGTTTGTATTCGTGTATGAACAAACCACAAATTTTTAAAGTAATTAGTATTTTTCCAAATTCAAACCCAACTCCTTTACTAAAACTTTCCTGCCATCACTAACCCTTGAGAAAGTCCTAGGCTTTCATATACAGTAATGCCTCACAACACAAAATTAATTCCTTCTGGAGTGGCTTTTGTTTCGAGAAAATTAAGTGTTATGAGTTACATTTTACACGTAAATCGCCTAATTCGTTCCAAACCTTACAAAAACACCACATTAGATTTTATAATAAAGCTACAGTATAACCACAATGATACTTTACAGCCAAATACATTTGAACCATTCAGTATACCTAAACTAAGAGTTAATACCTGTAAATTAATTACTGTAGTTATTAGAACATAATGCAATAATAAATGGAAAATAATAGAATACATACAGTAAAATACTGTACATATACAAGATATACAATAACATGTGTAGTGTACTATTATAGTCACCCTTAAATAGAGATACATTTTTTATTGTGTAAGCAACCTGTTTTCTTCAAATTGTTTTAATGGGTGACTATTTTGTTCTCGGCCTGGCTGGAAAATCTTTTTTTTTTCTTATGAAAAATTTCTCGTAATGTGAGGCGGAAAAATCTTCACATCTCGTTTCGCAGCGTGAAAATTTTGTAAGCAGATTCTTTCGTGTAGAGAGATATGACTGTGAGTGAGTTGTTGTCAGTGAAGCAGGGTGGGGGTGTCAGTTGCCTGTCAGTTGTTTACACCTCGTAATAATTCTAGAATTAGCTAGAATTAGTGCATGGTGCAAATTATGGGGTATGAAGTTGAATCCTAACAAAACTCAAAGTATGATTGTAAGTAGGTCAAGGACGGTGGCTCCTCAACATCCGGATCTCAGTATTGATAATGTTTCTTTAAATATGTATGACTCTTTCAAAATTTTAGGTGTGATTCTCGACAGTAAATTTACTTTTGAGAAACATATAAGGTCTCTGTCTTCTTCAATTGCACAAAAAATAGGCTTATTGAGAAAGTCTTTCAAGATTTTTGGTGATCAATCTATTCTGAAGAAGTGTTTTAATTCTTTCATTCTACCTTGTTTTGAGTATTGTTCTCCTATTTGGTCTTCAGCTGCTGATTCTCATCTTAATTTGTTGGACAGAAACTTACGGTCTATTAAATTTCTTATTCCTGATCTAGATATTAATCTCTGGCACCGTCGTTCAATTAGTTCATTATGCAGGTTGCATAGATTTTTCATAACTCTGACCATCCTTTACATTCAGATCTCCCTGGACAATTCTATCCTGTTCGTAATACTAGGCAGGCAGTTAATTCTAATAGCCAGGCCTTCTCCATCACGAGACTCAATACTACGCAGTACTCTAGAAGTTTTATTCCAGCTGTTACCAAGTTGTGGAATGATCTTCCTAATCGGGTGGTTGAATCAGTAGAACTTCAAAAGTTCAAAGTTGGAGCAAATGCTTTTTTGTTGACCAGGCGGACATGAGTCTTGTTATAGTTTATTTATGACATATTTGTTTTTGATGCTGTTAATAGTTTATATATGACATGTCTGTTTTGACGTTGTTACTGTTTTTAGAATGATTTATTGTTAATTTGTTCTCTTCATTTATTTATTTCCTTATTTCCTTTCCTCACTGGGCTATTTTTCCCTGTTGGAGCCCCTGGGCTTATAGCATCTTGCTTTTCCAACTGGGGTTGTAGCTTGGATAGTAATAATAATAATAATAATAACTGCTAATTTCCAGCTTTTCTGTTATCTATACTCCTAGGTTTGTATAGTTAGGAAAAATACAAATTACAATACTTAAAAAATGTGATATTTCTCTTTCAGACAGTTCACAGTGACCTAGAATTTAAAGTTCGGGAGAATGAGGCAAAATCATTAGAATTACGTGAGACTATAAAGCATTTGTGGGATCTCCTTCAAATCCCTGTGGAGGATCAGGAAGCCTTCTTGGCTACAGCACATAAACACACACCTTCAAGTATTGCAAAGGTACTATATGTATTTTTATGCTTAAAAAATTTATACGTATAATATATACAGGTACTCCTCGTTTAACGATGGGGTTCCATTCTAGCGGCCATGTGAGTCATACACACTCTCTCTCTCTCTCTCTCTCTCTCTCTCTCTCTCTCTCTCTCTCCCCCCCCACAAAAAATTCTTATTTCCTTGAAACGTCTCAATTAAATACTACACAAAGAATAAATTTATACTTTCTTTAAATCTATGTTCGATAGTAAGCTTGGATTAAAACACAAATCGATTTCATCTGCTGATCTCTAGTTTTAGCCAACATCACAATAATGTGTATGTACTGAAGAAATATAGAATAATCCTAGTTTTCTGATATTAACTGAGCTTCATTTAATAATTTTTTCACTATTATCAATTTAGAGGATACAGTATTTTAACAACAACAATTACTGATAGTTTTTATTTGGGTTTTATTATCAGCTAATCTCAATGTGACTAGGCATCAAGTATATGCTCACATAATTAACAGAATATCTTTGAAATAGTTTTCTTACTTGAACAGTATTATTTGCCAATTTCTAACTCTTTTTAAGTTTCATATTATGAAATGTGTTCTTAGGCAATTTTTTAATATGGTGATGATATGTACAGTACTATTTGTTAATTTCTAATGATAATTTTCCTGTTTTGGCTTGCACATTTTAACGATGGTATATTTGCCAATTTGTTAATCTAAATTTCATGATTTAACACTTGTTCTTTGGTGATTCTTAAGACTGCACAGTATTATTGGCCAATTTCTAATACAATATTTGTTGTTTTGAGTTCCACTTTGTAATATTAAGCCCTATTTTGCAATTTCTAACTCAAAATTTTTAGTTTTGTCTCACGTTGGTTGTCGATTTTTGCTTATAATAAATTTGGTATATTAAAGCCTTGCTTATTGTTTTAGCCATGGATTAGATTTCAAGGTTTTCATAGCTGTCATAACTCTTGAGTTGTCGTAAATCAAGCCGTCTTTAAGTGAGGTTCACCTGTATTTCATATGTTGTATATATGGATAATAAAAGCTTATTTGCAATCTAATTTGTTATGATAGAATATTTCCATGACTGAAGTTTTTAGGGAAGAAATTATAAAAAAAAAAATCATTTGGTTAATAGTTGATTTTTATAATGGAACAGTTACAAGAAGAATTAAGGAGACTGAAAGTGTTGCGTGAGCAAAACCTCTCTTTGTTCATTGAGAAACTACAAGAAGAGCTTACAGAATGGTGGGAGAAGTGCTGTGTAGGGGAATTGGATCGGGAAGCTTTCACATCATCTCATCCAGGTTAGTAGTACACTTAAAGTGATGTACATAAGGTATACCTGTTTGCTTATATTGTCAGTACCCTAATTTTCAATACTGTACTTGCCTGAAGTTCATTTGCTATTCACCATGTGTGCAAATTCCTTATCTACATAAAAGAAAAACAGGAAACTATAAAAGATGCATATCCGCCCATTTACCTTCCAATAGATGCAATAAAGGATGGTTTTTATTGTAAATAATTGGTTCTTCCATCTACCACTGTCCTTTGGATTTCTTATTCACCTGTGTGGTCTTGTCCTGCTCAGCTACAGTTCTACATTGTCTACAAGGTAGGTTCTTGTTCTTATTTTAGAATCGATTGTTTATTGTTGTATAGGAATTATGGCATTAACTAAGATTTGTGAAAATGGTAAAGTAAAGCTAGTTTTAGCAAAATTTTAAATATATTCAATATGTTTTGATTTCCAAGGATGGACAAGCTCTCTATTAGTTGGGTGTAATGAATGTTTCTCTTATCAGAACAAATAATAATTCCTTATTTGAAAGTAATTGATCTTGTAACAAAAGATAGTGAAAGTAAAAGAAAATGTGTTATTTTGTTGTCAGATTTTAGGCCTAGCCTATTTTGCTACTTCCCCTGCCTTTGAGGTCACATCCATAAATGTAGACCAGGTTAGTGGTTTAGGAATTCAAAATGTGGAAGCCTTGGGCTTAGGTGATATGGAAATGGGAACTAAGGGTTGGAATGAACATCTTATTAGACAGTAGGGTAGGAAATATTTAAGGAATGTCACAATCTCTTATTTCCTCTGGTCAGTTTTTTATTTGGGAATAATGATAGCCTCAGTTCCTTTCTTTGTCTTTGCTGGAGTAAAGGATTCAGAATCTCCCTCCTCGTGGGCAAAGAGTTCCAGAAGATGCAAGATCTGTCAGCTTACAAGTGGGTGAATCTTGAGAACTGAAATCTCAAGAGAAATTTATTCCACATGCACAGCTCCAAGTAAGACATTTCCAATTTTATCTTAACCAGACCTAGGACAGGTTATTAAATCCGAAAGCAGTAGCTGTCCTGTGCATCAAGAATTGGGCAGAAATACGAAGTTGCTGGAAGTCTTGTTAACAACTGTATTTTGTGACACGTTTTATACATTGCTTTTGAAATATTTAGTAAGAACATTTTATGCATGAAGATTATTTTGCTGAACTTCTGAGGATAGTTCTGCCCAAGAGGTCTAAAATACTAGCTGGACAATTGATGTCACTTACAATTCTAACAAATCGCTTCACTTACGAATCCCCTTTCAATCTTGATCCCTTTAGTAATAACAGAAACTGTCTTGCAAGATGAGAAAAAATCTTATAAAATATGGAGATTGATATTAATCAATATATACATGTAATGTTTAAAATTTAAGAAAATCCTAATATACAACCTATCTTGCCTGTATTTATCAGAGAAAAACGGCACCAATAAATAACCTAGTCCACATAAGTGGCGCATGACAGGAAACTGGTTAGATTTATGGATTCATGAATTTAGGTCAAAGGCCGGGCAATGGGCCTGGGTGGCTATTCAGTGCCCATGTGCAACAGGGAGAAAACCTCTAATTTGCAGTATGAAGGAAAAGTTGAGAGGTTGCATGGTAAGATAGAAGAAAGGAAGGAGTGAATGCAGCTTTGGGCTGAAAGGATGCTAAAAAGACCTTTTAGTAATGCCTGGCTGAGTGAAATTCTGCATTTCCATCTTTAGTCCTATACAGTGCACTCAATTACTGTAAAATAGAGCTCTCTCTCTCTCTCTCTCTCTCTCTCTCTCTCTCTCTCTCTCTCTCTCTCTCTCTCTCTCTCTCTCTCTCATAAACAGGAAGACAGCTTATTTTATAAACTGAAAACAAATATCTTGGTAATAGTTGTTTCTTTCAAAAAACAAAGAAGCAGTGCATTCAATTACTGTAAAATGGAGCTCTCTCTCTCTCTCTCTCTCTCTCTCTCTCTCTCTCTCTCTCTCTCTCTCTCTCTCTCTCTCTCTCTCTCTCTCTCTCACAACTGGAATCATTGTTTCTTGGGAAAGTCTACTAATTTCTCAATTTTTATAATCAAGCACCACAGAGCTAAAAGCTATAGAATATCGTGCATCGGCAACATGAATGAAACTTCCGTTAACTTTTTACGATTCAACTCAACAGTACAAGTAAATGAAATATGAGAGAAGTATTTCAAATAAAACTATTGAAATGGATAAGCTAATTGGAAAATGATAGATCAAGTAAATAATTTTTTCTTTTAGGAAATGCAGTCTGAAAAATCCTTCGGTAGCATGCCTTGATAATAAGGGAATTATTTGATGCGAAAATTGAAGCTGATAGCGGACTACGCAGGGTTGATCAGCTGATTTGGAAAAGTATATATGTAAACAATGGAAGGGATTATAATCTTCCATGTTTTTAGTAATAAATATGATATTGAAATATGAATATTACGTGCATCTTTTTTGGATACAGTTTAGTGAAACACCAGTTTAATCCAAATACATTTTATTTTAAATATAGCTGTAATTTTTATCACAGTAAATGAATATACAGTGTACAGCAAGAGCTGGGACGAACGGGGTGAAGGGAGAGGGAAGTGTCACCAAGCACTCCCAGTGTAAAGGAGCGCGGGCTATCTGAAATCATCGTGCAGCGTGAATTTCATCACGATTATGACAATTTTTATTTGATAGGTATTGCGTTGTTGTTAAACGCATAAAAGATGAAGCTGCAAAGTAGGAACCTGCGTTATAGGAGGCTTGAATGTAGATATCTACTTAGAACTTTAATCAAACTTCAAATATATAATACATTAAAGCAGTGAATTTACTCTATTGTATTTGTTCCTGGGTAAATACAAACCCTCTGCTATTTACAGGGGTATATTTTCTGTGTAGCTGAAAGACGAGCCATGATAATTTTAGTGAGGGATATCTACCCCATCCGCTAGTTAGCGGGTGGGGTAGACTGACTACCCGCTCACTCACACCTCTCGGCTGAGTAACCACTTTACCTTTTGGCTCGGTAGAGAACGGACATGTAGCCTTTCTCTCCCGCAAAGACTTGCCTTGATTGTTTTTCTGTTTCATTTTTTTTCTTTGTGTGTTTTCATTTATCTTATACATATACATGTGTGTATCTATGTATAAATGGAAATATACTTTTACGTTGTTAAGTACTTGTCACTTTAATACAGTAGACAATGTATCCGGCGTCTCTGCCTTAAGGGAGTTGTCATTGTTTTGATACTGTTCCCCTACATTGCTGCCCTCCCCTGCGTGGGTGGTCGGCAGGTCCTTAACACTCCCATGTGTTTGTTTCATTACTTGACTTAAAGTTTTTAACAGTTCAGCTCCCTTTCCAGGAATTCTCTTACAAGGAAGTTGACTTATTCCCCGAATAGTTCATGTTATGCAGCGGAGTTATGAATTGTAATTCATCACAACTTTTCTTTTCTAAAGAAAGCAGCGTCCGAGAAAGAAGACCGATGGCTTTGGCCGCTCCGGTCAATGTCCTGCGCTTCCTGTGGCAGCTCGTGAGCTTCCCACCTTACGAGGCAGCACTTGTTGCCGACCTTCAACTTGAACAAGGGTTGTTGATGGGAAGCATAGAGTGCCGCCAGGAGGTTCGCCTCCACGGGTTGGAGAACCCTCCCTTACAAGGGAGTGTTAACCTTCCCCGGAGTTGGGCTGCTCCCCCTTCCTTGGGAGAGGTTCCCTACTTCAGCCATTCAGCAACCTTTCCTCTTTTGTGAAGAATTGGGACAGCTCGACGAGATCTTCTGCTATCTTGTTGACGAAGACTGCTTCTTCCTCTTGAACTGGGGAAAAGCAAGTCCAAGCCTTGTACGTCCTTTGGGGGGAACTTCTCCCTCGTTCGCGAGAGAGATTGTTACGCCAATGCTTTTTCCCATAGACCTCGGATAAAGCTTGTCTTCGGTGATGTCCTCCCTCGGAAGGATTTCTTTCTCATTCGCAAGAGAGATTATTACGCCTACACTTTTTTCCCATAAATCTGGGAGAAAGCTTGTCTTAGACAATGTCCTCCTTCGGGAGGACTTCTCTCTCGTTCGCTAGAGAGATTATGACGCCTACGCTTTTTTCCCATAGAGCTGGGAGAAAGCATGTCTTAGGCGATGTCCTCCTTCGGGAGGACTTCTCTCTCGTTCGCGAGATGGATTATTACGCCTACGCTTTTTTCCTATAGGGCTGGGAAAAAGCTTGTTTTAGGCAATGTCCTCCTTCGAGAGGGCTTTTCTCTCGTTCGCAAGCGATTATTACGCCTATGCTTTTTTCTCATAGAGCTGGGATAAAGCTTGTCTTAGGTGATGTCCTCCTTCGGGAGAACTCTCCTCTCGTTCGCGAGAGAAAACTTATGTTCAGCTTTTGTGTTAGAGCTGCAGATCGTTGGTCAGGCCTTGAGTGTTTCTGATGCCGGGGAGTTTGCTGATCCACCAGGGGCGGTGGCAGAGCTTTCTCCGAAGCAGGTTTACCCTTTGGGGGGACAAGTTTCTCGTTCTCGAGAGAAGACCGTCTTTGGGCATCGGTGGTCCCACTTAGGCTTATGGTTCTCCTCCAGGGGCGGAGCGAGAGTCTTGTCTTAAGTGACGTTCTCCTGTGGGAGAACAAACCTCCCCAGCGAAGGAGGTATCGTTAGAGCGGTGTTAGTCTCCCCCTTGGGCGGAGTCTGCTCAGCCTTCCTCTCCGGAGGATCATAGGGTGGAAGGGGTTGTGACCTCTCTCCATCCAGGACGTTCTCCTCGTGCTGTGAGGAGACGTCTTTTTGAACCAGCTGGTTCTTCTCGCGGTGATCGTAAGCCTTCGGGCTCTCGTCATGTTGATCCTGCGGGTTCTCATGACCTTAGGAGTCCAACGGGCCTCCGTCGTGCTGGACTTTCGAGTTCACACGACTTGGAACCCTCGAGTTAGTTACTCTGAGCCCTCGAGCTCTCGTAACGATGGTTACACTGATCTTTCGGGCTCTCGTACCATCAGTCACGCTAACCCCTCGGTGTCTCGTGACAAGTAAACTTTGGTTTCCCATTGCGCTATCCCTTCGGGGTCTCACAACACAGGTTGCTGAACCCTCGGGCTCTTGTGCCTTTAGTCACACTGACACTTCGGCGTCTCGTGACAGGAGAACTTTGTTTTCCCGTTGCTCTGACCCTTCGGGGTCACGCAACACGACCTCTAGGGGTTCACGCTATCACGCTGAACCTTCTGTTTCTCGTGGAACAAGTCACCAAGAGTTTTACTCTTATGACAAAGTCTTCGGACTCTCGTCACGCGGAGTGTTCGTGCGCGCGCAACCAACCTGCGCGCTTGATCATCATCATCGAGAGTTTGACTCTCGTTGCGCGAAGTGTTTGCCCGCGCTATCAGTGCTACTTGCGCGACCAACTCTACGCGTGTTACAATACTCATCAAGAGTGTTACTTTAATGACAGAAATTCTTCGAACTCTCGTCGAGCGAATACTTCGCGCGCGCTATCGGCGCTACGCCCGCGACCATCTCAGTTCGCGCAACCAAACAACGTGCATGGCAATCGTCGCCAAGAGTTTAACTCTTATGATAAAGAGTTTTCGGACTCTTGTTGCGCGAACTGTTCGCGCGCATGACCATCGTCATCAAGAGTTTTACTCTTATGACAGAGAGCGTGCGATCAGCGCTACGCGCGCGACCATCATCATCTCTTATGTCAGAGAGTCTTCCGATTCTCGTCACGCAAAGTGTTCACACCGGCGTGCGCGATCAGTGCTACGTGCGCAACCATCTCTTCGCGCGTGACAATCGTCATCAGGAGTTTTACTCTTATGACAGAGAGTCTTCCGACTCTCATCACGCAAGTGTTCACGCACGCGCATGACCAACTCTACACTCAATACCATCGTCATCAAGAGTTTTACTCTTATGACAGAGAGTCTTCCGACTCTCGTCGCGCAAGTGTTCATGCGCGCGCAATTAGTGCTACGCACATGAACAACTATACATGCGCGACCATCGTCATTAAGAGTTTTACTCTTATGACAGAGAGTACTCAAACTCTCATCGCTCGGAGTGTTCACACATGTGCGACCATCTTGGCGCTTGCGATCAGCGCTATGTTGAACGCTCAGGCTCACGCAGCCCACTTAATGTTTTCAATCACCTCAGAGACAGCAGTCGCCCACGCGACATCGCGCAGGCCTTATCCCTAAGGGTAGGCCTGTGCCGCTTTTGCCTGCCTGGAAGCCTCCCACAGGTAAGAAGGTTCAGAAACCTGCCGGGGTTCCAAAACCCTGAGGGATGCCCGCTGCCTAGGGGTTTCCGTCTCCCTACAGGTAACTATGACATAGTTCCTTTGGGTTCTGGTCTTGTGTACTCAACACGATTCCTGAAAATTCCATCAGGAATCAGCGACAGAGTTCCTGCGGGTTCTCGTCACAACATCCCTTAGGGTCGTGAGAAAGGAAATCACGAAATAGATTCTGAACCCCTAGGTTCTCTTTGCGCCGAATCTCTCGGTTCCCGCAATCCAGAGTTTTGTCTGAAAACTTTATGGTCGACATCCCTCCTCCCTACGGGATGAGTCTTCCAAAAGCGTGACTTAATATGTCACTCTACACTCCCAGCTGATTACTATGTCAGCTAGGCTGGTCTTGCCACCATCGATCCTTTCATTTTCGAACGAACCACCGTCATCTTCCGTCCACCCTCCCACTTTGAGTGGTTGGGTTAGCAGACAGAAATTAGTGTGGAATGAAAAATTCTTTACATTCCAGTTCATTTCCCCTGACAGGCCTTGCCTGAATTAGACAGTAGTTTTCTCGCTAGCGAGAAAGGGTTCGATGGCAACCCCTTCGGGTAAGCGGTCAATGGCAATTATGTCTGGTCTTCTTGAAGCAAAACCCCACATATGAGACTTCACCCATTTCAGGAGATTTGTTCCTGAGAAGTTTTACAGAACTTCAACGGGTGTTGTTAAAACTTCATAAAGGCTGTAAGCCTTCCCAAAGCATGCGCTCTATCCAAGACAAAACCATGAGTTTATTGTCATAGACTCGGTTTCTATTGTTTGATTGAGTCAGCTGCTTCTGTCATTGTACCTTGGGTACAACGACTTATCGTTTTACACGATAGACTTCTGAGACTTTTTATTCTACCCTTACAGGGTTATTGTCTCAAACAATTAGTCCCAAAGGAGCAGTGTTAGCTTACGTTTGAGAACGAGAGCAACATCGTGGGCAGCTTTTCATTACGTTTACGAACGTTTCAAACCCCGCCCACTGGGAACCAGACATCCTTGAATGTGTAGAAACGCTGGCTAGCTCCTCCCATTAAGAGGAGGGGCAAACCAAAGGAGAAATGATCACTTTTATAACTGTATATTTTGTTTGAGAACATGTGCACTCATTAAAAAAAATTATTACAGCTAGTCAATGATCAAAAATTCCTTGGGCAATAATGTTGTGATTCGTCGCACATACATTATTCCTGCAACCGGATTTGTTGCAAACGTTTCCTGGTGGCAGAGATTACGCATGTGCTAGCGCAGACGGGCAAGTACATATGCGTGCAAGCGATCCTTCTGCCAATAAGGGCTATATACATCTTGCAATTAGAACTCCGTTCTATTAAGTTGTATAGCTATATCCCTTACTGAAACCAGGTTATTCAGTACATTACTTGGCTACTTTCCTGTAACTAGACATACGGCATTAAAGTTTTGCCTTCTTATAGGCATTTTTTCCTTTCTCCCGATCGGAAGTCTTAGTCTCCTACAATGACTTTGTCCGGAAACTTCTCTTAAGTATATCTGTTCCCTAGTAGGGAACATTCAATATAAATGCTAGTTTACAGATTGGAGACGGAGAAGTACATACGTTTTCGTCCTAAGAAGGAGAAATCTCTGTTACGAACGTTTTCAACGTTCTCCAACTGAGTTCCGGACACGACTTTTAAGTCGAACTACGCATGTCTGCTTGTCATGCTCACAGTTCGGTGTTACTACTCTTTAGTAGACTTATGCTTATTACCCATCCAACAATAGATTGAAAATACGTTTCAATCTCTTCTTGGGGTTGGTTGGATGCGTTCGGTAATTACCGTACAATCTCTTTGGAGATTCGCCCTTATAACATAAGCTGTACTGATTAACTGGTTTACCGTTTGGTATTGGTCTTATTCGGCCAACCACACTAGATTGGTGGCAGTTTTAACGTGCAAATAGTTGCACGTCTTGACATCACCTCGAGATGTGTTTATTGCCATTCAATCTCTCTCTCTCTCTCTCTCTCTCTCTCTCTCTCCTCCTCTCTCCCCCCCCCCCTCGCTGGACGAACCGCAGATTGGTGGGTGGCAAACGAGAACCTCGACAAAGAGACCTATCTTCTCTCCCCTCTGGATTTGATGCTCTTTAATGCATCAAAAGAGAGGGGGTGGCATATGCCGCACCATTCCATTCTCGTTCGTTGGCCCAATTCAGAAAGGTACCAGCATTCACCTCTCTTAGAGAACCATCTAACACTACGAAGCCTCAGATGGACAGAGGACAACTAGGTGCCCCCATCCGCTCGCATCATTCCTGGTACAGAAATGTGCTTGCAGATAATCTGAACAGGATCACTCAGATAGTGGGCTCCTAGTGTCTTTGAATCATCTTGTATCCAACAAATTCTTAACTTTGTGAGGTCCCCGACTGTGGTCATGCTCGCAACGGCCCTCAAACAAGATGTATTCCAAGATCAGTGGGGCAGCATAGAGGTGTGTTTTTTCCCTCATTTGGTCTGGTGAGAAAGTCCTCAGCCAAGTAAGAATAAGCAAGGTCTTATCAATGACTCCAATAGCTTCGCTATTGCATCCCACAGAATGGTTCCTGGACCTTTTGCAGCTCCCGACGGAGTTGCGAGGGATCTTCCTCTACGACACGATCTTCCAAGCAGCCACACGCTAACACTTTCCTAAGCTGTAGCTTTGCTTCGACTTCACGCCTGGGACGGTCCTATACCACCTCTCTCAGAGAGGCCTTTTGCAACGAGTTGTGGAAAAGATGTCTAGGCACTTCAGACACTTTTCAGCATCTGTCTTCCAGGCGAATTGTTCGGTTCTTTGTGACTGATGTCGTGGAAGGGGATTCTCTCTCTTCGATGCCTTTACTTATTTATACAAAGTTGAGATAACTTGTCCCCCGTCGGATCTCTACCTCCTCCTGGGAATGCGGTTCGGGTCCTTCAGTCCCTGAAGGCCCCTCTCAATGAACCTTTATGCCAGGCAGCAGATCGCTTCCTTACATGGAAGACAGCCCTTTCTACTCACTTGGACTTGGACTAAGAGAGTTAGTGTGTTGTATGATCCATCTTCTGATGTCTCCTACTTTAGGAGACGGGGAGAAGTAATCCTCACCGGCGTCCCTGAGTTGATTGCCAAGACTCAAAATCCGAGTGTGCTGCACCCTAGGTGCAGCCCATTTCGGATAAAGAGTCTTCGTTCAGTAACCGAAGATCCATCAACTGGGGTTTTACCCAGTGAGGAGTCTGTGGTGTTACCTTGAAAGAACGACACCAGCTGTCCCCCATGTGTCGGCATTGTTAACCGGCACAGGGAAAGTCAAGAGGAGGATCGCAAGGATTTCCTTCCCCTCTGTGATCGGAAGGCTATTGAGGCTGCTCTCAATCTAGACCCTCCTCCATCCTAAGACCCAAAACTTGTAACCTCAGTGGCGTTGCTACGTCCCAAGCATTCAAGAAACTACTCTGTGGCGCAGATACTGTAAGTGGGCATGTGGAAGCGTCAATCGACCTTCACGGCCCACTACCTGCAAAGACGTAACCCACAGGAACATGGAGACCTTTTCCATCAGTTCTGTGGTGGTCGCACAACAAATTTTCTAAATACCTCAGGCTCCTTGATGGACAAGTAGCTGAGGGTTGAGGGCTGAGGTTACCCAGATTAGTCTGTGGTGAGTGAGTAAGAATGACTAGCTCCTTTCTTCTTTTCACCATCTCCCCTCTGGGGAAAACAGCTCCGCAAGCCTCAGCATAGCTGACCTCACCTCGCTGCAGGTAAGACTCATTTCCCTTGTGCCTCCTAAGTATAGAATAATACTTTGTTACATCCCCAATACCTTTTTGAGGGAGGGTATTGGGTAAGTCTTAAGAATAATAGGTTTTGTACTCAAGTTTCTATGGTAAAGACAAGCCACACTGTTAGTTCCATTCACACACAAGCTTCTACAGGCTGCTATCAGTGCATTACCTCATATCGGCACTTGATTTTAGCGAGGGTAGGGTCCCTTCCACTATCGATCACAGATCGAAATAGAGAGAACCCCGGGTCATGAACAAGGCCCGTTGGTGAGGACTTCCTCCCTCCTAAGAGTAAGTCACCCCTATAAATAGCGGAGGGTTTGTATTTACGCCGGAACTAATAACAAATTTGTTAGTAATTTGTATTTTTCCTTGTACAGTGGTACCTCTACATACGAATTTAATCTGTTCCACAACCGACTTCGGATGTAGAAACGAATTTTCCCATAAGAATACATTGAAATAGGATTAATCTGTGGTTGAGCCCAAAAACCTATGATAACTCCTTAATAAATTACTACACATAATTACACATGACAATATGCACTCTAAATTAGATAATAGACATGTAAAAAAGAATAATTATCAAGAAATGATAAATAAGAAACGGGTTTTTAGCGTCACTTTACCTTAGAAAGTCCAGCGCAGGTGTTGGTCTTGCTACGCAGAGAGGAGACGGACGGGCGGCGAGGAGGTAGAGAGGTTGACTACGATAAACGTACACTACCATAACTTATTCTAACTTACACTAAGTGAGCTTTAACCTAACTTAGCTTATTTATATTTTTCATTTTTATATTTTATATTTTTTACATTTTCTTTTTTTCTTTTTGATGATTAATTTTAATCACTTTCACTCTACACTTAAAATTGATTGAATTTTTTTCTCTTTAATCTTTGCCGTTTTCTTCGTTTCACTTTCTTTCGCTTCATTCTTTTCCGTTTTCTTTGAACCACTTCCTTCCTCTTCATCACGAGTTCGCTTCGTAGTTATTTTAAAGAAGCTATCGATAGAAAGTTGCTTGGTACAGCTTTTCAGAATGTTTCGAAAATAAGTTAGGGAAACATCATCAAACTGCGCAGCTACACGACAAACCTGCAATTTCCTAACACCTCTTTTATTTGCGCCGAACCTAACACATGTTCTACCTCCTCGATCCCCTCCTTGTCATCACTCATGTGCTCAGACATATCATGGAGTTCCTTGAGCTCCTCTGTAGTAGTTTCGTCGTGATGTTCTTTTGTAAGTTCACTCACTCATGCTTTTCAATAATTCCTTGCTTTACTTCTAAAGAAAGCATTTCCTTATTCCTTTTCTCACCACTACCACTTGCGAAACTAAGCCTTTTAGGACCCATGATTTACGTAAAATACCGTAAAAGGATGAACGTAAAAAATCACGATTAAAACACAGTTAATAGCAGAACGCACAGGGCACAACCACACGAAGCCGACGAGAACAGAGGAATATCCCAAGCCACGCTAATTGAGGGTCCCTCCGAGGTAGAAATGCTGCCTTCTATCGGCGGAAATAAAAAATAAATCCGGCGCTATGAGTACCATCTACGTGCAAGGGTATTGTTTACTTCGGGTGTCGGAAAAAATTTGGGTGTAGAGTAGGAACGTGTTCGAATTGTAATTCGCGTGTCGAAAAATTCAGATATAACCGGTACGACGAAAATAGCTTACTTCGTGTGTTGAAGTAAAATTCGGGTGTAGTCGAAAAATTGCTCGAATTTTACTTCGGATGTTGGAAACTTCGGATGTAGATACGTTCGTGTGTAGAGGTTCCACTGTACTTTGGTGCCTATGTTAATGCTCAAGACTCCCTATGTTCTTCGATTACCAGATTCTGTCAAATCTGAGGTAAAGTCCACAGGTACATTACCTATTGCTTCCTACCTCTAGATGTCAATGAGTGTTTCTGGCTTGGGATTTTTTTCAGCCAGGGGTTCAGCGGGTGTCTTAGACGCTAATCATATTGGCATATCTGGGATTTCTAACATGCATTGAATGTTTCTAGGGGTCTCTAATTCTGGTGTAACTCTACTGTATCTGTATTTGGGAAGTGCTCCATAGGACTAAGTACCTGTAGTAGGGTTTGACTCTGGATGTTGTTTGTATTTTGTACATTTTTGCACCAAAGCAGGCCCATGAAGTCCCTACAAGAGATGAGTATGAGAAAAATTCATCTTTTTATGAATAGTACTTACCTGGCAGTTATATATATATAGCTGAGTCTCCGACTGCGGCAGAATTTAATCGAAAATCTCGGCAACCGCCTTGTGGTGGTTGTGTGGTTAGATGGTTAACAACCCTTACAGGGTGGTACTTGGAATCATTCCCGTTTTCTGTTCCTCAGATTATCTCTGCCGGCCGGATCGACAACATCGTTGGTCCGCCATTCAGTTTTTTTTCGGATCGCTTTCCCTTCATCGCCTTTTTGGACTTCGTTTTTGGTGAAGTACACTGTGTTGGGATTTGGCAATCGTGTTTTTTTTTTTTTTTTTTTTTTTTTTTTTTTTGTCTTTTTTTTCTTTCTTATCATGAGTAAAAAAATTCATTATTGTATATGTGCGAATGATATTTGCAAGGTGAGGCTACCGAAAGTGTCGGTTGACCCTCACACTATCTGTATGGGTTGCAGGGGGTTTGAATGTGCTTTAGATAATAAGTGCAAGAAATGCGAGGTTTTAAGTGATGATAATTGGTTAGCTATCAAGCGCTATGTGCGCAAACTTGAGATTGATAGAGTTAGAAGAGCTAAATCAAAGTCAAAGTCTGTTAGTGAGCCTAGCTTAGATTTATCTATTGACCCTTTGCTTGTAACCTCTTTGGAAGTTATTCCTTCCCCGAATGTAGTAACTCCTGCCCCTTCTACAGGATCTGTGCCTACGGATGACCCTGGGTATGCTAAATTAGCTGCTGAATTAGAGGCCATTAAAGCACAATTGGAGGCCTTTAAAGGTAAGGGTGTAAGTGAAATTAGTGCTTGTGAAAGTGCAGTGGAGGTGGCGACTGATCAAATCTGTCATACCCCTAGGTCTAGACCTCTACCAAGCTCCCAGGACCAAGGGAGAAGGTACGTCGAAAGCCGAAAGGGGGTGAGAGGTGCTTATCCTCGGTCAGTCGTCGCCTCAGACAGTCCTGTTGCGATCTCCCAGGCTGCTCTTGACCGCCGTAGGAAAGGCGTGTCGGATACGTTTGTGTCTTCACCTGATCGTTCTCCCAGACGTAATTGGCGTTACGAATCAAGACCAATGAAGAGAGGGTGGAACCGGGACGTGCAGTCTCGCTCTCCCTCTCCCGTTTCGAGTAGCCGAGATCCTGATCCTTCGGAAGACGATTTCGATGTTGTTCCTGTTAAAAGGGCGAAACAGAGAGTCCTTAGCCCAGTTAATCCTGCTAGACTCCCTACTACTACTGCCAGCGCTCCCAGTCAAGCCGTATGACAATTGCCGTCTTCGGCACCGCGAGAGCCAGCGGAGGTTGCTAAAGCTTTCATGGTTGTTATGCAGGAACAACTTTCATCGTTAGTTCAAGCTTTCAGCCACCCTTCTCAGTCCGTCAGACGTAAGGACGTTTCTTTGCCTGTTAAGAGATCTTCTAAGAGAGATCTTAGTATTTCTTCCAAGAAACCTCAGCGCACTTCGTCGGCCGTACGACAACACACACCCTCTTCATCGGCACGCTGCCAGGAATTTCCTTCCCCCCTCTCCCGGCGCCAGGACGATACTGCCTCTCGTTCTCGGCGCCGTGACGATTCCGTTTCTCTTTCGAAACGCCAGAACGTTACTGCCTCGTTTCTTAGGAAACAGAATGAATGCAGTCTGCTTTTTCAAGGCGAAGGCAGCCTGCATCTTCAGGACGATTCCGTTTCTCGTAATCGTGACAATACTGCTTCTCGTCATCGTGACGATACCGCTTCTCGTCATCGTGACGATACCGCTTCTCGTCATCGTGACGATACCGCTTCTCGTCATCGTGACGATACCGCTTCTCGTCATCGTGACGATACTGCTTCTCGCCGACGGGATGTTAGCGGCGCTCAGCGCCAGGATTCAAACAGCTCTCGGTGCCAGACTGCTGGCAGCCCAACTCTTCAGGATGTTATCCTTGAGCAGGACCTCCAAGATATTTCGGAAGAGGAAGAAAAACCTGCCGACTCTTCTAGTGATTACAAGGTTCTTTCTCGCTCTCTTTTGGAACTTTATGGGGAGGAATTTCAACCTTCGGCCCCTCGTTCTCCTCAGTCTCAATTTACCAGGAAGAAAGCTACTAAGTCTTCGGCCTTCATCAAAATGAAACTTTCAATTTCGGCCAGGAAAGCTCTCGCTAAGGTGGATGATTGGATGAAGAAACGGAGACAAGCTGTCAAGACCACCTTTTCTTTTCCACCGTCTCGGCTCGCTTCCAAGGCCGGTATGTGGTATGAGACAGGGGAACCTTTGGGGTTAGGAGTGCCTGCCTCCTCCCAAGGTGACTTCTCGGCTCTTGTGGACTCGGCAAGAAGGCATGCTTTAAACTCTGCCAAGGTGATGTGGTCCATGTTGGAGCTTGATCACCTCGTCAAGGGAATTTTCAGGGTTTTCGAGGTTTTCAGCTTCCTGGACTGGACTCTCGGGACTCTGGCCAGGAAGTCTGAACTCCTGGAGGGCACGAAGGACCTGACGAGTATCATGTCCTGCATGGACAAAGCTCTAAGGGATGGAGCTAATGAATTGGCTTCCCTTTTCTCAGCAGGGGTCTTAAAGAAGAGGGCCCTTTTGTGCTCCTTCACCTCTAGATCTGTGACTGTTGCCCAGAAGTCGGAGCTGCGTTACGCCCCTTTTTCACGTCATCTTTTTCCTGAAGCTCTGGTCTCTAGAGATATCTCCCTTTCTCTGGCTCAGAAGGCTACTCAGGACCTTTTGTCTCGGTCGGGTTGAAAGACCTTACCTGTTGCTCCTGCTCCTCTGAAGAAGGAAGAGAAGAAGTTTCAACAGCCCTTTCGGGGCAGGATCTCCTCGAGAGCGGATTTTAGGGGGAGAAGACAAGAGTCAGGGCCAAGGACCAGCAGGGGTGCGTTTAGGCCCCGGTCCAAAAAATGAGATGGAAGTCCTCCAGACACCAGTAGGGGTAAGACACTCGTTTTTGGCAGTCTTGGAAAAGGAGAGAGGCGGACACCTGGTCCCTCTCAGTCGTCAAGGAAGGTTACAAGATTCCCTTTTTAAAGAAACCACCTCTCTCAGACTCTCCCCTAGCCTTAGTGGCTCAGTACACCGACGCTGGGAAACGGGAGGCTATTCTGGAGCTAGTCGACCAGATGTTGGTCAAGGGAGCAATAGAGCCGGTTCAAGACCTCGCCTCCCCAGGCTTTTACAATTGCCTGTTTCTGGTTCCCAAGAACTCGGGTGGATGGAGACCAGTCCTAGATGTCAGCTCTCTGAACGCCTTCGTGGAGAAAATAAAGTTCTCCATGGAGACTACTCAGTCAGTGCTGGCTGCAGTTCGTCCAGGAGACTGGATGGTTTCTCTCTACATGCAGGACGCTTATTTTCATGTCCCCTTTCATCCTTCTTCGAGGAGATATCTGAGGTTTGTGTTCCAGGGCAAGTGCTTCCAATTCAGGGCACTTTGCTTCGGTCTCAGCACAGCTCCCCAAGTTTTCACCAGACTAATGGCGAATGTGGCAGGCTGGTTACACCAGGAGGGGACAAGGGTCTCCTTCTATCTAGACGACTGGCTGATCCGGTCACAGTCGAAAGAGAAATGTCTGGAGGACCTAATGAAGACTTATACGATGACTCAGGACCTGGGACTCATCGTCAACTGGGGGAAGTCTCAGACCGAGCCGAATCAGACTATTCTCTATTTGGGGATTTTCAGGCTTCTCCCTCCCAGGAGAGGCAGACCAGGTGCCTGGACAAAGTCAAAGACTTTTTGAGGAAGCAGGAATGCTCAGCGAAGGAATGGATGAGTCTGCTGGGAACTCTATCCTCCCTGGAGCAGTTTGTCCCGTTGGGGAGACTGCACCTAAGGCCTCTGCAACACTTCCTCGCAAAGGTTTGGAACAGAAAGATCCAGGAGGACACTTTTTCTTTTCCCATTCCGACAAAGATCAAGGATCTTTTGATGTGGTGGCTGGACCCAGCTCTGTTGGGAAAAGGAATCTCCTTGTTCAAGAAGAACCACGACCTAGTGTTATTCTCAGACGCGTCCTAGTCAGGCTGGGGAGCAACACTAGGGAACAAAGAGGGCTCAGGTATTTGGGAAGGGAGTCAGATCAGTTGGCATATCAACAGGAAGGAATTGATGCCCATTTTGTTAGGGCTCAAGGCCTTCAAAACCTCGGTGTCAGGAAAGACTGTGGAGATCAATTCCGACAACACCACAGCTCTCGCGTACATAAGGAAGCAAGGGGTAACTCACTCCCTCTCTCTGTTCTCAACTGCGAGAGAGCTTCTCCTTTGGGCGAACGAGAACGAGACCCAGCTGTTGACAAGGTTTGTTCAAGGGCAGAGAAACATCAGGGCAGACATGCTCAGCTGGAGGGGACAAGTCCTTCCCACAGAGTGGACTCTCAACCCGCATGTCTGTCGGAGCCTCTGGAAGTTGTGGGGCAGACCTGTAATAGACCTTTTCACCTCCGGTCTAAACAAGAGGATCCCCAACTACTGCTCCCTGGTCCCGGACGAGGAAGCTGTTGCAGTGGACGCCTTCTTGATGGATTGGACGGGGCTGGACATGTATGCCTTTCCCCCGTTCAAGATCATCAATCTGGTTGTCAGGAAATTTGCTCTCCTCGATTCGGGACGAATGATCCTTGTGGCTCCATTCTGGCCTGCGAGGGAATGGTTCACCGAAGTGGTAGGGTTGCTGATGGACTTTCCAAGAAGACTCCCGGCAAGTCCAGATCTTCTCAGACAACCCCACTTTGAGAGATTTCACCAAAACCCCCTCGCTCTCAATCTGACTGCCTTCAGACTGTCGAGAAGCTCGTTAGATCTCGAGGCTTTTCGGCACAAGCAGTGAAAGCTATTGCCAGGGCAAGGAGGATCTCTTCACAAAGAGTCTACCAGTCAAAGTGGGAGACCTTTAGAGCTTGGTGCAGGAGGTGCAAGGTTTCCTCATCCTCTACCTCTCTAAGCCAGATTGCAGACTTTCTTGTGTACCTCAGGCAGGATGCTAAGCTGGCTGTATCTACCATTAAAGGATACAGGAGCATGCTCTCAACCGTCTTCAGGCATAGAGGCTTAGAGTTATCTTAGAATAAGGACTTGCAGGACCTCATTAGGTCTTTTGAGACAACAAAGCAGGTGCACTTAAGACCCCCTTCTTGGAACCTGGATGTGGTGCTTAAGTTTTTGTGCTCCAGGAAGTTTGAGCCTATCTCGCAAGCTTCTCTGCGAGATGTGACTAAGAAAACCCTCTTCCTTTTGACTCTAGCGACTGCCAGGAGGATCAGCGAGGTCCAGGCAATCGAGAAGCGTGTAGGCTTCACCCTAAATGGAGCGGTTTGTGCCTTGAGGTTCGACTTTCTCGCCAAGAATGAGAACCCTTCGAAACCCTGGCCCAGGACTTTTGAAGTCCCTAACCTCACGAATCTAGTGGGTCAGGAACAGGAAAGCCTCCTCTGCCCGGTTAGGGCTCTCAAGGCTTATTTGGCCCACACTATAAGAGCGTGAGGGGTGCTTCCAACTCCTTATGGTGTTCGGTGAAGGATCCTCAAAAACCCGTCAAAGAACGCTTTGTCCTTTTTCCTGAGGGAAACTATTAGGGAAGCCCACCTCTTTTGTGAGGAAGAAAACTTCGCCCTGTTAAAAGTACGGGCTCACGAAGTAAGGGCCATTGCTGCTTCGCTGGCATACCGGAAAAATATGTCAGTTAGGCAGATCATGGACGCAACGTTCTGGAGGAGCAACTCTGTCTTCGCTTCTCATTACCTCAGAGAGGTAAGAGTGGACTATGACAAGTGTTATACCTTGGGCCCATACGTAGCTGCGGCTTCTGTATTAGGCAAAGGAGTTACTACCCCTACTCAACCTTAGTTTATGTACTTGTATATGGGTTTGTGTTTTTTATGGTTGTCTGAGGTCCGCGTCTTGTGGTACGATTCCCTCAGTCCAGATAGATAGTTTATATCTATTTCTGCAAGGTTAGGTGGTTAGCTTTAGTAAGGTTGCAGGTTTTTATTATATGGGAAGGTAGTTTCTGAAGTCTAGTCAAGTTGTTGGTCCTACCCCTTTGACAGACTCGATTGAGTTGTTTGCAGCGTAGCAGGTCTACTCCTGGCTGAACACTCCTAAGGGAAAGCGATTCTAGAGACAGTTGCCTTTGAAGTCAGCTACCTTAGCAGGTAAGGAATCAAGGTGTTTGTTCTCCTACAACTCTTTTGTTGTTTCCCCAACTATGTTTTTCTGTCTGTTTCCCTCCAAATGTGTGAATCAGCTATATATATATATATATAAATAACTGCCAGGTAAGTACTATTCATAAAAATGGAGTTTTTATGATAAAACAAAGTTTTATGAATACTTACCTGGCAGTTATATATATATATTAAAGCCCACCCACCTCCCCTCAGGAGACAGGTCGGGCAAAGATAATCTGAGGAACAGAAAATGGGAATGATTCCAAGTACCACCCTGTAAGGGTTGTTAACCATCTAACCACACAACCACCACAAGGCGGTTGCCGCGATTTTCGATTAAATTCTGCCGCAGTCGGAGACTCAGCTATATATATACATATATATATATATATATATATATATATATATATATATATATATATATATATATATATATATAACTGCCAGGTAAGTATTCATAAAACTTTGTTTTATCATAAAAACTCCATTTTCATATTATTGGTAAGAGTTTGTTTACTGTATCAAGAAAATATTTGCAAGTCTTACGAGGGAGCTGCATATTCTGCAGTCTTCTTAGGTATATGAGTATTCTCAGACCTTTATATTTGATCAAGTTTTGAAAGTGATGAAAAATAAATTTCCTAGCATTTTGAGGAAGGTTACTTTTAAATCTATGTCGACTCAATCTTCAATATTCTCTCTATGTCATCTTCACCTTTAAAGCCTAACAGACTAGCAATGTATCACACAAGAAATACCTTCTTAGTTTCTTTTGTAAAAGCAGATCCTTTCTTTGACTATAAGGAAGCTGATCATAAAATGATTAATTTTGTAAATTTACAGGGTTGGCCCATAGATATTTGGCTTTATTTTTCTATAAAAAGATAAGTGTCCACAAATATCCAAAGACCATAAATAATGGTATGAATAAGAGATTTTTTTACATGAGAAATGATCAGGTTTTATGAATAAATATTTAATTTCAAGGAATCTTCCTGAAATTCATTTGCTATTTTCTTTGAAAAGCTTGGTCACAATGAAAATGGAAAATAGAAATTTGTAGAGATTTTTTTATGACCCTTTGTATCTTCTACTATCCTAAGCTTGTGTTTCAAGTATTATTTTTTGCAAGAGTTACATTAATTATCAGTTACTGATTATTTTATGGTTATACTCCTAGTGAACCGATGGAAATTGCATTCAATCCAATGAGTCAAAGTGAAGTTAAATTTTTGTATTGTTCAGATTCTGTTTTTGAATTTTTAGAATTTGGAAATTCCTTTTATGTCAATTTGTTTTCTAGATAGATCCTGTATTTATCAATGTTTTCTTGATAGATATACTTTGTGAATTTGCTGTTAAGGCATAATTGTATTTATAATTTTTATGTTTCTTTATTGCAATGATAAATTTATGGCAAGAATAAACATTGAGACGTATATTTGCTTTGGGAAAATATCTGTATTTTCTTGCATAATTTTCATGTAGGTGCTGATGAAGAGACACTTGATGTATATGAGAATGAAGTTAAAAAATGGAAGAAGTTTCATCAGGACAATATTGGAATATTAGAAATGGTCAATCAATTCATGAACTTGTATGTTCAGATGTGGGAGCTTGAAGAGAAAGCCAAAGATCCAAGTCGTCTTTTTAATACCAGAGGTGGTGCTCTGCTTCAGGAAGAGAAAGCAAAAAAGAAAGTGAGAAATGTGAGTATATTATTTCAGTAAAGTTTAAATGAGAATTATGTACCATTCATTTTTTTAATGAAAATGCTAATAAGTGATGAAAATAAGGAATTTTGCAAAGCCAAGTGCAAACCCCTTGTTCCCTATATTTAAGATGTAACGGATGAAAACTTGTTTGTAAATTGATTGAACCCTTGGAATTTTTTTTTATCATTAGGTATATCATATCTATTGATGATGATTTTTTTTTTGTTCACTCCTTTTTCAAAAAAATCATACAGCTTTGATTTTGAGAATGAGTATAACAAATCTGGAGATAATTTGTATTTTTTGATAACATACAAACCTGGAGCTATTTATAAGGGTTATTACTTTTTGCAAAGCTGAAGGACTAGCCAAGACAATTTTAGTGTGGGATAACTACCCCCATCCGCTAGTTAGCGGGTGGCGGTGGGGTAAACCGCCTACCCTGCTCACTCACACCAGTCGGCTGAGTAAGCACTTTTGCTTTCTGGCAGGACGTCTTGGGGGACAGGGTGGTGGGCCAATTTGTATAAATAGCTTCAGGTTTGTATGCTAGGAAAAATACAAATTATCTCCAAATTTATTATTTATTCCAGCGCAAATACAAACCCTTTGCTATTTATAGGGGCGACTTAATCTTAGGAGGGAGGAAGTCCTACCAACTGGCCACGCTAAAATCAAATATTGCTACAAAGTAACGCAGAAGCTTGTGTGAGAGAGACTAGTGGCCTGTCTTTACGTAGGAACTTGAGTCAAAGCCAAGAGTTCTAAGACTTACCCAATACCCTCCCTCAAGAAGTATTGGGGAAGTAACAAAGTATTGTGTAAATACTCGGGATGCACAAGGGAAATGAGTCTTACCTGCAGAGAGGTGAGGTTAGCTATGCTGTGGTCTTGCGGTGCTGTTTCCAACGGTGTGTGTGTGTGTGTGTGTGTGTGTGTGTGTGTGTGTGTGTGTGAATGGAAAAAAGAAACCAGACATTCTTTCTCAATCCCCCTAGACTAACCCGGATTTTGAGTCTTAGCCACAAACTCAGGGACGTAGCTGAGGATTACTTCTCCCCAGCTCCTGGAGTGGGAGACATCAGCATATAGACCATGTTGTTCACTGACTCTCTTGCCCAAAGCCGAGACGAGCAGGAACGCTTTCTTCCATGTGAGGTGGGGATCAGAAGCCTGACGTAATGGTTCGTAAGAGGGGCCCTTTGCTATTTGTGGGGGCGACTTAATCTTAGGAGGGAGGAAGTCCTATCAACTGGCCTCGCTAAAATCAAATATTGCTACAAAGTAATGCACTGATAGTGGCCTGCAGAAGCTTGTGTGAGAGAGACTAGTGGCCTGTTTTTACGTAGGAACTCGAGTACCAGCCAAGAGTTCTAAGACTTACCCAATACCCTCCCTCAAGAAGTATTGGGGACGTAACAAAGTATTATGTAAACACTCAGAATGCACTAGGGAAATGAGCCTTACCTGCAGAGAGGTGAGATCAACTCTGCTGTGGTATTGCGGTGCTGTTTTCCCTAGGGGGGTAGAAGGTGAAAGGAAGAAAGAAGCCAGACATTTTTTCTCATTCCCCCTAGACTAACCCTGGTAACCTCAGCCCTCAATCCTCTGCTACCTGTCCATCAAGGAGCTTGAGGCATTTAGACCACTTGTTGTGTGGCCACCACAGGACCAATGGAAAAGGTTTCCGTGATCTTATGGGTTACGTCTTGCAGGTAGTGGGCGGAGAAGGTCTTCTGACACTTCAACATGCCCGCTTGCAATACCTGTACCACAGAGAAGTTTTTCTTGAATGCTAGCGAGGTTGCAATGCCCCTGACGTCATGAGCTTTGAGTTGATTGGACGGAAAAGGGTCTGGATTGAGACCCTTCTCAATCAATTTCCTGATCCAAGAGGAAATCGTATTCCTCGTGACTCTCCTCTTGACCTTCCCCGTGCTAATAAAAAGCGCTTGCAAACGGGGGCGATCTGCTGCTGTTCTTTTCAAGTAACATCTCAGACTCCTTACTGGACATAATAACAGTTGGTCTAGATCTTTGTTCACAGAACAAAGACTATCTGGAATGGTCTGAACTTGAAGTCCAGCACACCCGGATTTTGAGTCATAGCCACAAACTCAGGGACGTTGCTGAGGATTACTTCTCCCCAGCTCCTGGAGAGGGAGACATCAGGAGATAGACCATGCAGTTCACTGACTCTCTTGCCCAAAGCCAAGACGAGTAGGAACACTGTCTTCCATATGAGGTGGTGATTGGAAGCTTGGCATAATGGCTCATAAGGGGACTTCTTCAGGGACCGAAGGACCCGAACCACGTTCCGAGGAGGATGTCCAAGCTCTGACTGTGGACAAATAAGTTCATTAGTATGTATGAGCAAAGAAAGTTCCAACGAGGAGGAAATATCAACTAGTTTCAGTCTAAAGGTGAGACTCAAGGCTGAGCGGTAGCCTTTGACTGCCGAGACCGATTGAACCATTTCTTCCCGAAGGTATACAAGGAACTCCGCTATAGTAGGAATAGTAGCATTGACGGGAGAGACCCCTTCCACAACACTAACCACAGAAAACTGACCACTTTGCCTGGTAAACTGCCTCTGTGGATCTTCTTAGGTGTGGCAGCAACTGGTTGCAAAAAGCCTCGGTGTGTGAGGAGGTGCTGGACAGTCTCCAGGCGTGAAGCCGAAGGGAAGCTACGGTTCTTTGTAGGATGTTGGCATGTGGTTTTTTCAGTAGATCGTGCGTGGAGGGAGCTCCCTCGGGATCTCCGTGAGGAGTTGCAGAAGCTCCGGAATCCATTCTGCATGATGCCATGGCGTAGCTATAGTAGGAGTCTTTTGCAAGTGGTTCTTGCTAGTACATGGTTGAGGACTTTTCTCATCAGACAGAACTGGGGAATAGCGTAAGCATCCAGGTTTATCCACCGTTGTTGAAAAGCATCTTGCCAAAGAGCCTAGGGATGCGAGGCTGGGGAGCAGTAAAGTGGGAGTACGAAGTTCAGGGCTGTCGCAAACAGATCCACAGTCAGGGAACCCCACAAAGTCAGGACTTTGTTGGCTATCAGAGGATTAAAAAACCACTCGGTGCCAACTATCAGAGTCGCTCTGCTCAGCTTGTATGCTAGCACATTCCGCTTGCCTGAAGTGAAGCGAGCTGATAGGGTCACTTAGCTGTCCTCTGCCCATCTTAGTATCTCTACTGCAAGATGGCACAGCTGCTGCGTAAAGGTACCACCCTGTTTGTTCAGATAAGGTACTACTGTGGTGTTGTTGCTCATCAACTCCACTGAGTGCCCCGCCAGGACCTGGTTGAAATGTTTGAGGGCCAGGAAGGCTGCTTTCATCTCTTCAGAGATTTATGTGGTGGTACTTTTCTGATTCGGACCATTGGTCGGAGATGTAATGGTGCAGCATGGGGGCCCCCCACCCTTCTTTTAATGTATCCAAAAAGAGCATCAACTCCGGGGAAGAGATGACAAGATCGACCCCTTTGCAGAATTTCGGATCCCCCAGCCCCTATCAGAAATCTGACCGTTCCTCTAGACCTATGAGGACTAGATGATCCCTGGAATCGCTGGACTGATTCTACTGGGATTTCAAATGCCACTGGAGAGATCTCATCCTGAGGTGACTGTTGGGAACCACTCAGGTCTGAGAATAAAGGTGACCGAGAAGGCAAAGCCAAGTCTGCGCTGGGAGCTCTTCCCGCCTGAGGAAGACCTGTGCTATCATCCTTAGACTCCGAATTCTTTCATCTAATGGGAAAGCTTTGTGCCTTAAGGTGTCTATGGGCATGCCTAGGTATACCAGGTCTTGAGAGGGAAGCAGATGAGAATTCTCGAACTTTACCACGATCCCTAGATCCTGGCAAAACCTTAGAAGCTCGTCTCGGTGGCAGAGAAGGATATCCTCTAAGTCTGCCAGAATCATCCAGTCGTCCAAGTATCTTAGGAGACGAATGCCGTATCTGTGAGCCCAAGATGACACTAGGGCGAACACACTTGTGAAAACCTGAGGTGCTGAGGAAAGACCAAAACACAGCACCCTGAACGGGTAATGCTTTTGGTTCAGCATGAATCCTAGATACAGTACTTCCTGGAAGACGGATGGATTGGAAGTATGCGTCCTTCAGATCTAGAGTGCACATGAAGTCCTGCGGTCTTGTTGCTTGTCTGACAGTGTCGGCTGTCTCCATTCAGAGCAGAGAGGTCAATGACTGGTCTCCAGCCTCCAGATGCCTTTCTTACAAGAATGAGTCGACTTTAAAAGCCTGAGGACCCGTCCAGGACCTCTTAGAGAGCACCCTTCTCTAACATGGTCTGGGCTTCTGCCCTGAGGGCACACTCCTCAGGAGTGCGGATCCCTTTACATAGGAGTTCAATGGAAGCGTCACTCAGTCAGTGGAGGGAGAGAGAGAGAGTGAACGGGATGCGATACCCTGAATTAATTACTTCGACTGTCCAAGGCTCAGCCCCGTGGTGAAGCCACCTCTGCCAGCAACTTTGCAGGCATCCCCCTACATGTGGAAAAATGGGAGAACTGCCTGTCCCAATGGGATTGGCCTCGGCCAAATCCCCTCTTTCCCTTTCCTCCACGAAAGGACTTTTTACCACAAAGGGTTTGCTTAGACCCCCTTTGACTATTTTTCGGGTCTCTAGCCCTCTTCGTTTGCAGTTTCGGAGGTGGTTTCTGTTGTGGCTGAGAAGTGTAAGTCCTGGCTGTTAAGACCTTTTGGATGAGGAAGTCTCCACTTCTCTGCCATCCGCACGACATCCTCGGGATGAACAGGGAATTCCCTTCGAAAGGTGCATTCATAAGTCTCGGCACCTCGGCCTGAGAGAGTTTCCTGTGGAATCTTCTCATGACGGCATCCCTCCTTTTCAGGATGGTGTTGGCCCAGAGGTTCACCACCTGATGAGAGAGGAACTAGACCCGAGTACCAGACAGTAGGAAAGTCTGGTACAGAAGTCGAGCCGTGAAGTCGCCTGCATGGCGTACTTCACCACCTTCTCCTGGCTGAGGATCTCGGAGACAAAGAACGAAACTGGAAGTCCCGTATGCTTCTTGAAGGGCATAGCTCTTGAGAGTGCCTCAATGGAATAATCAAGAGGCAAGGTAGGGAGAGACTCCCCGAGGATCTCGTAGTACCTCCTCTGAAACACATACGGAGGAGGAAGGAGCTTGGAGGATGAGTTGGAGTTGAGAGTGAAGGTGGCCTCAGTTGCCTGGGACACTGCCTTCTCTTTGGCACTCCTTAACCCCTGTGACCAGGGCAGAGCTCTACTGACCCTCGGGTATCCGAGTACCGTAAAACTGGTGGAGGACAGTTTTCTTTCCATCCAGAGGGGCTACTGATGGATCTTGTAGCCCATTGGTGGATTGAATGCAGGCTAAGACCTGCCAGAAGGCATGCTCTGATTCCTTCTTCTCATCCTCTTTTAGCTTAGGGAAGCGACAGCTGGCAAAGCATTGTCTTCGGGATCGCTTTGCCCTTTCACATCCTAACTCACACCCATAGGAGCCCAGAGTGGGTCGAAGTCATCATCGGGATAGACTTGAGACAGGGAAACTACTGAGGATGTGCTTGCTTCCGCCTGCCTAGGTGACAGCGAAGGGGGAAGCCAAGCCGATGATTTAGGGATGGTAAATAGATCCTTCTGCTCCCTGCCCTGGGCAGGTGTTCTGTCAGTGAGGACCTGGAAGGCTCTGCTGGTCTGCAGGCTGGATGGTAATCCGCCTTCGGAGGGAGCACATAACACCCAGTCACAGGTCATACCTCCTTAGGCACTATCTCGACTGGGGAGGGACGAAAAGAGTCCCTGTAGCAGGTTACCCTGTCTTCTTTGGGAGGAGGACGGAGGGATTCTTTTCCTCTTCCACTTAGGTCTGGCCTGTGGGACCATGAACTGCAAGGGGCTACCTTGGAGTTCTTGCACACACTCTTCCCTAGGTCTCTTGCGAGGGGAGAAGGGTTTCTCCTTACCAGAGGGAAGCCCCAGGAATGAGAGGGGGCAACAAAGGAATTCCGGAGTGCCTCCTAATAACTGGGAGCGGGGAGTGACACCCGTCACGGCCTGACGCATTACATTGAATGATACTTGAAGCCATGGGGAGGTGGGTCACAGGCTCACGAAGAACTGAGAGGGAGGTCCTTAGGAAAACACGGCTCCTTGGGCTTAGGAACCTCGGAAGGTTTCTTAGCCCTCTTACCTATAGGAGGTTTCCCAGCAGGCAAGGCAAGATCGGCACAGGCCTACACTTAGGGATAGTGTCTGGGCGTTGTCCCGTGGGCGACTGATGTCTGAGGTGATGGAAGCCCTTGAGACTGGAGAGACTGATGGACATCTCTCCTGGAGGAAGGGTTACTCCGGGAGGGGTCTTCTGCAGCCAGAAACGGCGATAGAATTTCGTCTGAGGAAAAGGCGAGAGGGGTTTTGCGAGGATGACAGATCGCGAGAACCCTCTCTAGCACGAGACGCTGGAAGGTCAAGCGCTGACGCTCCAAACGCGTCGTGCGGCACTTTTGTCGCTGCGTCGCCTGAGCCTGAGCAAGCGGGGGAAAACCAGGAGGGGAGGCAACCGAGGAGCGTAAACCCCGGTCGTGCGACCCATAGGAATCCATGCGACGAGGACCCTGAGGAACGTCGTCACTAACTTCTTTAAGACGGACACTTAATAGGATGAGAGCTCTAAAACCCGGAGTTTCAAGTGTAGCGCCAGTTGCGTGAGTACAAAAGCTCCGCGCGACGAGAGAGTGAAGACTCTCTGTCATGAGATTGAAACTAAATGACGAGCGTCACGAGAACTGACAGGTTCAGCGTAATCCCGTGAACCCATAGGATTTATGGGACAAGGAGAGAACTCCCAACTAAGAGAACCCGAGAGACCAGCGTAGCCTCCAAAACGAGAGCCCAGAGGCTTAGCAATACTGGTATTGCGAGACCCCGAAAGGTCAGTGCAACTGGAAACCGCAGGTTCCCTACCACGAGAGAGCATGAAAGCTCAGCGTGACAAGAGGCACGAGAGCCCTAGGGCTCAGCGTAACCTGGGTTGTGAGACCCCGAAGGATCAGCGCAACAGGAAACTGAAGTTTCTTTACCACGAGAACCCGCAGGTTCAATGTGACGAAAGGCTTGAGAGCCCAAGGGCTCAGCGTAACGGGTTGCGAGATCCCGAAGGATCAGCGCAAAGGGAAACCGAAGTTTTTCTGTCACGAGACCCCAAACGGTCAGCGTGACGAGAGGCACGAGAGCCCAGGGGCTTAGCATAACCAGGGTTACGAGACCCTGAAAGGTTAGAGTAATGGGAGACCAAGATCTCTGTCACGAGAACTCAAGGGTCCAGCATGACTGATGGAACTAGAGCCCGAGGGCTCAGAGTAACCATTGTTACGAGAGCCAGAAAGCTCAACGTAACTGAAACTCGTAAGTTCCTAGTGGCGAGGCCCGAAGGCTCACGATCACGCCAACCCAAAGGGTGATTGTCACAAGACCCCGGAGGGTCAATGTGAGGAGAACCTGCAGGTTCAAAAAGACTTTTCTCCTCACAGCACGAGGACGACCCTTGAGGCCCCTGTCTACCGTTTAGTATGACTCTTCCCTGCAGGGGGCAGGTAGCACTAACATTGTCTATGATTAGTGGTAATGATGGATAACGGTAACACCATTTGTCTCAATGGTCCGGATGACCATAGAAAAATTATCCCAAGGTTAAGGCACCTATGAAATCCACAGGTACAGTACTTTCTAGTAATTCTCTGGTAAGCTTCCATCAGGACGAAATGGCTTGAGCCCAAAAAACGGATTTTGAGCGAAGCGAAAAATCTATTTTTGGGTGAGATAGCCATGTCGTCCTGATGGACCCACCCTCCTTTTCTATAGAAAAGGCCTTGGCAGGATCCCTCCCGAAACTACTATATCTGTAGCACCATGCTCAATGCAACTAGGAATAACCGCCATCTTGGATGTGACGCCATCTAGATACTCAATAGTAGTATGGGAGAAAGGGTAACTTTGATAACGGCTCCCCTTCTATTTTTCCCACTCTTCCCCCTCGATGCGAAAACGCTATTTCGGGTGAAGATTGCTGTGTCATATCAAGATATACGTCCCCTGATTTATGCAATATCCTTAAGAGAAATTTTAACAATATTCGCGCCAGGAGTTAGAATTCTGGAGACCTAAAAGTAAATTCTCTAGGAATATCACTGTAGTCAAATATCCCTTAGGAAGCTACTTATAGGAACCTTCCATCAGGACGACATGGCTATCTCACCTAAAAATAGATTTTTCGCTTCACTCAAAATCCGTTTTATATATATATATATATATATATATATATATATATATATATATATATATATATATATATATATATATATATATATATATATATAATATACAGACAGTCCCCAACTTACGAACACAATAGGGACCGAGAGTCTGTTCGTAAGTCGTATTGTTCGTAAGTCGTTAGTGTTAAATTTTGGTCTGGAGTAAGCGTAACCTAACTCAGATGTCTACGATTTTCAGCAGTAGAAGTCAACAAATAGCCCCATTTCATATAAAATAGGTTATTACAAATATTTTACTTTATCATATTACAGTAGTCTGTATAATACTGTAAAGTTCAGTACAGTATGTTGTTTTATTATCCTGTACTGCACACTACATAATGGAAACTTGCACAAACAATCGGCCATACATATGCACTGCATTTCTGAATCAGTTGACTTTAAGTAAAATCGTAGTAAATATAGTGTACTGTACATTTAGTACAGTACTGTACATTAATTCCTTTTTAAATAAATGTACTGAAAGATATTTTATTGTTCCATTACCCAATTTTTTTGCTAGAAACTTACGTAAACAAGCGGCCATTTGCATTATGTACTGTAACGTTTACCTTTTCACGCTTATCAAATCAGCTGACTTGTACCGTACTGTATTTACTGTATGTAACAGTACTGTGCATTTAACTGCTTCATGGTTGTTTTGGTATTGTTAAATAAAATGCAGAAGGTTAGTTTACTGAATTGTTTTATTTTAATTTTGACCGACGGAATCATTCTTTGTAGAGTATACGTCACGTATCTTGTGACGTCATGTATTTGGTGGAAGAGCGCTGACAAACCGAATGATTTCCTTTCATTATGTTGCCGAGTAATCTTATTACAGAATTCTCATAATCGAAACACCGAGTAACGATATCAAGTGTTTTAGTGGTCTGTATCATTAGTTATGAGATTAGTACAACTTACCGTAAAGTTAAGAAAATAAAAGTCTGATGTTATATTTCTTCTGGCGGAAGGCGAGAGGCAAAGCAAGTGATTTTCTTCCGATCCGTTACTATTCCCATAATCGAAACATCGAATAAGGATATAAAGAATTTTTTAATATTTTTCAAAGAAATATGAAGACTTAACTGCATTAAAAATCAAAATACGGAGACAGAGAGAGAGAGAGAGAGAGAGAGAGAGAGAGAGAGAGAGAGAGAGAGAGAGAGAGAGAGGGGGGTTGCGTATTCCGTTTATAACTAATAATAAGGTCTATCAACGAACTGTATGGAAAATGTGATACCCTATAATGTATTAGCGCTGTTGTAATATTCACTATGAAGAGATTTCAAATATCAAGAAAATTATATAAATCAGTGTTATTCGTACTATATGTGCGCATAATCGTGATACTGCAGCGTCACCTTGAGATCAGCTGATCTCCCAACCAAAAGTAAATCAAAAGTAATTGTTGATTATTGCAATGCTCAAGAAATTAAAAAAAAATATGAACGTGCTTTAATAAACCATAATTAAACACAATAATGTCTAATGAAATATGAAGGCTTAATATTGAACGAAAAATTGAATACTGTATGAAGCTTTAGAATTAACTACCCATATGCGATTGACAGAGCGAGCACACACACACACAGAAAGAGCTACAACGATTTCGCATGATACCTAATAATAAGAACTGTAGGGAAACTTATTTTCTGTAACATTGGCGCTGATGTAATATTCATCTTGAAGATATTTCTAATATGTTAAGAAATAAAAAAAAAATGCCAAAAGTCTGATGACGTTATATTTCTTCTGACGGAAGGCGAGAGGCAAATCAAGTGGTTTTCTTCCGATCCGTTACTATTCCCTTAATTGAAACATCGAATAAGGATATAAAATTTTTTTTAATAATTTTCAAAGAAATATGAAGATTTAACTGCATTAAAAATCAAAATACGGAGAGAGAGAGAGAGAGAGAGAGAGAGAGAGAGAGAGAGAGAGAGAGAGAGAGAGAGAATTTAACTTGAAATGAAATCTACGGATGTTTACGAACATGTTTGGACTTCCTTCAATTTGTGTTCGTATGTACCGTTGTTCGTAACTCGAATGTTCGTAAGTAGGGGAGCATCTGTATGTATATATAGATAGATAGATACATACATACATACATACATACATACATACATACAGTGGACCCCCAGAGTACGGCGTCCCCAGCTTACGTTTTTTTCACGTTATGGTGTGGAATACGATGTTTTTTCGTCCCTTTGTTACGGCATTTTCCCCACCTTATGGCATTGAATTCCAAAATTCTAATTTGGCGGTCGGTACGCGTACGACTGTGCGAGTCACTCGCCTCACACCACGCTCATACGTCACTAGAAGCTGGTCTGCTATTGGTCGGCGTCGTTAAGATGCCGATACGCTATTGGCCGAAATCCCTCCCACAATGCCTGAGAGATGCTGCCTCTCTCTCTCTCTCTCTCTCTCTCTCTCTCTCTCTCTCTCTCTCTCTCTCTCTCTCTCTTGTTAATCGCGCGCTCAGTTCAGAATCTCGTGTGTGTTTCGTAAAGACTTGATCTCATGTGAGTGCTTGCGATATCGTATTTTTTGTGCATTTTAGTGCTGAATTCCAACTTCAATACGTTAGCCCTTGGTCCCAAGATTGCTAGTAATATTAAAGGGAGAAGTAAGAAGATGATTACTATGGAAACGACGCTGAAGATAATAAAGAAATACAAACCATGCGCATCGTTACCCTCGCTAGTACATATGGCCGTAACCAGTCAACGATTGTCACAATCATCAAGAACAAGGAAGCCATTAAAGCAAGTAAGTCTTCTAAAGGCATGATTGTCCTTGCCAGTGGAAGAACCTCAATCAACGACGAGATGGAGAGACTCCTTCTTCTGTGGATTAAAGTGAAGGAAATCGCTGGTGATACACTCACGCAATCGGTAATTTCGCACAAGGCGAGCACCATCTATGCCGATCTCATGGAAGTCCAGAGAGACGGCGGAGGCGAAGGAACATCGCAGCAAGCCCCCCAAGAGTTTAAGGCTTCTCATGGGTGGTTTGATTGGTTTAGGAAGAGGACTGGTATTCACTCAGTCGTCAGGCATGGAGAGGCGGCCAGTTCTGACAAGAAAGCAGCAGAATTCCTCAAGAAGTTTGAGAAAGTAATTTCCAGAGAAGGCTACATTCCTCAGCAAGTTTTTAACTGCGATGAAACTGGCCTTTTCTGGAAGAAAATGCCCCACCGTACATATATCACAGCTGAAGAAAGGAAACTTCCTGGCCATAAACCAATGAAGGACAGACTAACGCTCGCATTTTGTGCAAATGCCAGTGGGGACTAAAAAATTAAGCCCCTACTGGTATACCACTCAGAAAATCCTCGTGCCTTCAAGGCACAAAATATCACGGGAGAGGCTCTCGGTATTTTGGAAGTCTAATGCTAAGGCCTGGGTCACGAGGACCATATTTATTGAGTGGATAAACGTCTGCTTTGGTCCTG